>NC_059511.1:9701969-10005000 GCF_905147795.1 Pieris rapae | reverse complement strand
CTGCGCTAGCGGGTAGTAGGTATATTTATTTATTTCGTAATTCCACACCTTACATAAATTATGTAACAAAAAGCAATTATACGAAAGATATAGCCAAAAATGATATATATAATATATACAAAAAGGTTCAAATATAAAGGAAAAAATGTATAAAATTGATTAAATTCGTAATTCTGCTGTGCTTGATGATGGTGTGAGAGTGAGAGTGCGTGTGGGTGTGTGTATATGTGGGGTGTACTGAAATGATAAATTAGCGCTATTGATATAGCTAAAACAAGGTTAAATAATGGTACAATTCTGAAATGTTTGCCTTGTTAGTGTTGTGTGTGAACGTGAAACAAAGTGTCTTTAGGTGTCTGGTAGGCAGGAACACGTAACTGCAGTTTTCCTAGATTGCAATTAATTGTAAACAAACGAATTAAATTTTCAGATGGCGAGCGGATCCATTTGCTCGCGGCTCCTACAGCTTCGTAGCCGTGGGTTCGTCAGGCGCTGACTATGACTTGTTAGCGGCACCCGTGCCTGACTCTTCTGGGGAGAACAGACTCTTCTTTGCTGGTAAATAAATGATTTTTTATACATTCTCGCCCCTTTCCCGTTTCCCATAGGCAGATTACGGATCCCCACTTGCTTCGGTCTCCACATTCCCCTCTCGCTTCATTCACTTTCATGACACTATGTATGTTCGCCAGTTATGGATACTTCTGTCCCGTCCCTTTTATAATACAACCCCATATTAACGACAAACCCTACTCCAACCGATCTCACCATCCAAAATCGCTTGTCCTACTAGAAAGCCGCTTCTCATTGATCCGTCCAAACGATCTTAACATTCCCTTGCGTATCCATGTCACTACATTTTTTTCTATATATAATTTCGTTCTATCAACAAGGATACATAAACTTCTAACTCCACCATATATTTTTTCCGCTCTCCCCACTTCAATAAATGATGACGAAAATGGAAAGAAACAATGTACTTTTTGGAGTTTGGCCTTAACCCTAAACAACTAACTTTATCTAAGAGTATACAAATTTACTAAATGTGAATATACTAAATGACAATATGTTATTGTTATCGGAAACGAGAATGTTAAAATTCAATTTATGAGTGTGACAAAAATCGATATTGGCTTTAAGTGTGATGATTCTAATTATTATCTAAATCATATATATGTAGCTTAACTTAACTCGGATTAATATTATTTTTTTAATGTCGTAGGTGAACATACAATGCGTAATTACCCAGCAACGGTTCATGGAGCATTTCTATCGGGACTTCGCGAGGCAGGTCGACTTGCTGATCTGCTGGTGCCTCTTCCACCTGTCACAAACGCGACTGTGGCAAATGCTACGGCTAATAGTCATTGATTATACCGAAAGCATAAATGTGTATTGACTAAGTTTTTATTTCAGTAGTTATTTGACCCAGTGACGTGAAGATTTCATTTTTATTTTTAGTTTCAGAATGGCATTATTTTGTCATCTAGCTTTCACATATTGTTAAGGATTTTTTTGTAACCATATTCTTCCTGTGAATTTTTAATTGACTCGATGTATTCGAAAATAAATTACCGTAGCTCTTGAAAACAATATTTTTAAGCTACCTTTGTATGGACAAATAGGATAAAAATATGCATGTCAATTATTAATGTTTTAAAATTTGTTAACGTAAGTTGACAATTCGGCAAAAAGCCTGAGTTTTTTTTTTGGTTTTGTTTTCATTCTTATAATTTTTAATGTGTTTTGTAATGTGCATGAAATATAAAAATAAATATTTTTGGTAAAACTTCGTGTTTCATTTGTTTTAATAAGGCATACAAAATTACAACAAGGAGAGATTGGTTCGATAACATTAAAACCCACACAAATTAATTTATTTCCTTTCGGTGTCGAGACTCTTGGTCCGTGGGGTCCTAGCGCTATAAGGCTTTTTAGGGAAATATCAAAAAGTTTAGTCGACATCACAGGAGACCGACGAGCTGGCAGCTACCTCAGACAAAGAATTAGTCTAGTTATTCAAACGGGGCGCTGCCAGTATCTTCGCAACCTTGCATAATGGACTCCTTTTAACAATATATTTTAATTCTTACATTTTAAGGTTAGTTATTATATATTTAATGTTTAATTTTAATGTATATACCATATTTACATACAGACATATTTTTTTTTCATTTTGTTTTTACTATGTTTCTGTATTTAAAGACGTAAATCAATCGTCAATTTCCCATAGTCAAACAAAAACAGACTCGTAAAGTTAATTACATCTAAACAATAACGAAATTCTTATAACAAAACGGCGTAACTGGAAATTAATTGGACAATTAGAGGCCGAACAAACACCTGCCTACCTCCACCTGTTTAAAACTTAGAGAAAGCTTTATGGCACTTGTTTTTGTACCTTTTTTAAATAGATCTATTCTTCTTACACATGTACTCACGAACATAACTTACCGTGTGACAAATTAGTTAGTACAGTACTATATTCCGGACAAGAAGTACTCAAATTATTTATATTTTAACTGAATTACTTAATGAAGTAAAAAATAAAAAATCAGTAGCTGGTTCACGATTATTTTTCAATCTAATAGGCAAGTTGGTGATCAGACTTTTGTGACTACTTTCTTGGTCTAACACGTGTCGGTCTCACGCTGAAGCTTATTAATAAATGATTTAAGTAATTTTGTTTGTATCAATTGGTTATATGACGCTGTTGCTATAATAACCCCCCCCCCCCCATAGAGTCCCAATTAAAAAGTACGCATTAAATACGATTTTAAAAGGCCGGCAACGCACTTGCGAGCCTTCTGGCGAGAGTCCCTGGGCGGTATCAATCAATTTTAATGAATATTACTAGTATCAGTATGAGATAAAGGTTTTTTAATTTTACTAACACAGACCAAATGAATTTATATACCTTTGTAATTAAGTATAAATAACCCCAAAAGCCTCATTAGTTTAAAATTGCAGGACGTCCCAAATTAAAGTGGTTTAATAAAACATGTATTTTATAAGTCATAAAAATTGGGCTTTGTTACGAGGCGTGGCTGAAGGATTTATGTCGCTTTTTAATTACTTTTCAAATTATTTTTAAACTTCAGAGCCCGGTAAATTGAAAACGGGATTACATTTACCGATCTTATCATAGCTAGTTTGTATTGAACGGATTATTTATCATATTCGTTATGTTTCCTGCACGGGTATGTGTGTTTCAAAAGGGATGCATGTGATTGCGCCCATAGACACAAGAATTCACGGCGGGGTATTGCAATCGCTATTGGAAAACTTCAAATCGAAGATTTTCTACACAGAACACGATGAGTTTTGAGTAGTGTATTAAGTGTAATATCTACTTCTCAAGTTGGTAATATCCCTAATCTTCTGACTTTTTCTTTGTTTGGCTTAGTAGCAAATTGGGTTGTAAGTATCCTTACTTCACTATCGTGTGAAAAATTAGTTTTTCTGTTTGCCTATTTTTAAATAATTAATCAAACTGTAGGTACCACTTTCTTTGCAAATAAAAGATAAAAAATAATTACATCTAAAATACATTAAGTATGAGATTTACCATATTTGCCTAGAAATATTATTAATGAACCATACACAAATGGCGTACTCTTCGTTCTTACTTACGAAATGGATATTTTTTATGTTAAATATTTTTTTGTAAGTTGTATCTATATTAAAAAAAATATTTATTAATATTGGAATCACAAAGGCCAATACAAATTAACAAATCGACGTACCTACAGAAATATGAATAGCGGTGTTGTCCTTACAACATGCGACCAGCGAAGTACAAACGGCAATAAAAATTATAAAACTTTAAAAATATATTAATATTTAAATTATCGGTACTGTTTCAAACACTCACAATCATAAACATCTACCTAAAATAAACCGCTATCAAAGCTACCGAATACGGTCGCAAAAGTAAAACCTATTTCGGGGCAAGTCGACAACACTGCCTCCTCAGAATTACAGTACTGTAGTAGAAGTGGATCCGATTTTAATACGCCTGCGAAGTTATTTTTTATAGACAGGGGGCAAACGGGCAAAAGGCTCACCTTATGTTAAGTGATACCGCCGCCCATGGACACTCAATGCTAGAGGGTTGAGTCCGTTGCCGGCCTTTCAAGAGTACGCTGATCAGTACGCTCTCTTCTTGAAGGGCCCTAAGTCGAATTGGTTAGGAAATACTTCAGTGGGCAGCTAATTCTAAGTTTTCAGTTTTCGGGTAGATGGACTAGAGTCCATGAGACTAGAGTCCATGGAATAGAGTCATGTGCATTGGAATGCAGTAACAGCATACGACGTTCCCGTCATGTTTTGCTTCCTAATATTTGTTTACTCATGGAAGTGATGTGTATAGCATTTGTTCCAATTAGAATAAATGTCTTTAAACCTAACCTAATTCTCTTAGCCGAGTCCAATCTTATAATAATAACCAGCTATTTTCTAAAATAAAATCTCATGGATTCTCAATTCAAATACAGGTCAATGTCCTTAGTCTAATTACACATACATCAATAATTAGGCAGTTTTATAATCCCCTAAATCATTAATCAAACTATCACGGGGTTTTAAATATTCTAACAACTTAATTTAGAATTACCGCGTCAGAAACTCCTAATAAATCTTACGAAGGCTTGTTATAACGCATTAGTTAGAATTTATGTAAAATTGAGCTCTATGCTTATGCTATTAACGATATGTTTTGAAAGAATATATTTATGGATTTTGTTAAACACATAGGTAGATTACTAGTCTCCGCCCATTGATTAATTCGACTGATAATATCAACCATTTTTATTCATTGTTATGTTAGAACAAGTCTTATTTGCTAAACTGTGTTTAGACCTAAAACATCCTTTGTTATATCAATGGACCATTTCTAATGTTTGTTGTTGCATACAAATAATATTTTTTTATTATCTCGCTTCTACGATAAAATTAAATTTAGTATTCAAGTTAATTATGAATTGCGTATAAATCCGTGGATCCGTTATATTATTCTTAGGAAAATTAAGTAATAAATATATACGCATCTCCATAGTTTTTTGTTCTACTAGCCAATTAACCCCTTTGTTACAGACAAAAGTAAATTCACATTGGTCATTTGTAGACCACTCACTTCCGCCCTTTTGTAATTATGCATCAAGATAGGACGTACATAAAATAGAACATCAGGGTAAAGCTTGGTTAAAAAACGTCGTATGTTCAACAAGCAAGTATTTAAATATATTTTGTTATAACTGGATTTTTAGAGTTAGATTCAAGTCGACTTAGTGCTAGCCACTCATGTATATTATTAAAACTTTTGTGATCCACAGAAGTGATACTTAAAGCTATATAAATAAAATATTTTGTAAGTATTTTGTTCTGTGTTCACATGAACAGATGTGTTATGGGTTAATATCAAGGTTTTATATCTAGGACCCTTAACTATACCTAAGTGAAGTTGGAAAGCTCTCCACATCCATTACTATGATTATTAATTAGTGACAGGATAGTCTGTGTGAGGCTCTATCGAGTGCTTGCGTCAGGCTTTTGATAATATTACACAGCGCTACAAGTCTGCAAACAACAACGGTCGGAATATATGCTGTCAATAATCTTATTATTATCTTATAAAGAATATTGTTGTTCATAGAAAGCTTAATGTTACGTTATAAATATATATATTTTAATGCAGTGGTTGATACTAGACAGTTCTGTCCCCTACAATGCATATATTTTCTTTGACGTGGACCAGATTAGTAGCAGTAGACTTACAATAATTTATGCATTCAAAAATATGATATGGGATAAACCTATGACATTGTGTGACAAATATCGTTAATAAAATACCTGCCATCTTGATATTAAATTAAGTCTGTCACTGCGCACATTTAATACAGCGCCCTCTATTGATACAACTGTAAATCTTTTAAAACTATGGCTTTATTGTCCTGGGTATGTTGCTTAAATATATCAAAATGTCTATAAATAATGTGGTTATACTGCATTATATTATAAAATATAATGTAAACTTTCTTTACATTCAATTCAAGTCATCACTAAAATCTTTACTATCTTTAATGTTATTAAAAAGTTAAATAATTAATAGTAAGAATGTGTCTTTGTAAATTGTAAAATAAAATGTAATTGTTACAGGTGCCACCAATATGGTCACTGCGCATATATGCATCATTACCATCTGTCGATGAAATAGTAAACCTTTGAGCCTAACGGCTTTATAATGTCATAAATTATAAAGTTTCATTGTATGTTCAATAGATGTCACTAAATCCAATGTCTCTGCGCAGCTATCTAAACCATACGTGATTGACCAAATAGTGTATTTTAATACTATTTATTCTTTTACGTATTATTCTAGTACGTATTATTAAATGAAATTTTTCGTTTAGTAAACCGTACACCGACTTATGTTTTTAGCGTCATAAAACACGAGCAGTTTTTGTGGGACTTTTTCTGCCTCAAGACTAGTTATTAAAGTTGTTATAAACAAATGGTCATTAAAAGCTGTGTCTGCTGTCTTCCGCGCTGCACTCGTAGGTGATGCCGAAAGCCCCGTTACGCCCATGGGCTTGCAAGGGGTGTCAGTTTCGCGCCCCGTTCAAAGGCGTGGCGGTCGTTGTGGCGGGCCTGGAGCAGCCCTGGGCCTTGTAGTTGCTGTGGAGCGGGTTCGCTCTCGCAGCACTCGCTGTTGTGTATCGGCGCACCGAACTTGCGGTCATACCACACCGGGGTCAATAAAATATTTCTCTTGCTTGAAGTTTCTTTAATTTCCTATAGGTGAATAGGTTTTGATGATTTTAGTAGAGTTAACCTATCTGTAACAACTGATATTGAAGAGAATTCAATTTAAGATCTCAGGCGATATTGCTAGGTTATCATGCAATGGATTTCTTAATTAATGTACGTTTATTAATTAATGTAATTTTATAAAATTACAAACTAATCAAACTTACCATATGGTCGGCAGTTTTAACAACTACGACCACACCCAAAAAAACTAACATGCACATAGGTTTCCAGCCACAATTAATCAGTGAAAACATTATTCATTCATAAATTATTTAATGTAATCACCGTGACACGTCCCATTCTTTCTCCAAACAATAGTAAAATGGCCCATGATCAGGTAGGTCGAATGTCAAGGTAATGAGATATATGCCATCTTTAGAGTGATAAGCCATTATTATATTCAGCGAACCAAAATCAATAGCCTTTATAAGCACGATGTAGGAAAAATAAGTCATAAACATTGAAGCTACAGACGTGTTCATGGTTGTAAAAAGCAAAGCACTTGTAGCAATGACGCTGCTATCAATTGCAACGGTCGTCACCATTTTTATTGTGAACGCGCAATCGAGGGAAACTAATACACCAAAAACAGGAATAAAGGAATTAATAACGAACGTTGTAAAGGAACAGAGCCAAAAGATTAACGATCTCCTCAACAAAATACAGGCGAATGCGCAAAGAGTATTGCAAGAGTTGAGAAGCATAAATCAAATTCATGTTTTGAATAAAACACCCAAAAATTCTAAACTGACTTTACAAGGGAGAGATTTCGGTCCAAAGTTACAGATTGAAGCCACAGATACAGGATTGAAAGACACAACGGAAAAATCAAGAAGCTTTAGCAGCCATTTCACTACTACTGGATACGGTATAAGTGGAACTGCTTATGGAGGTGTGACCTACCACCATCACTCAATTGGCTTCGATCCATTAAATATCGTTATTTCCATGTCATTACTGTCATTCCTATTTCAAGCATTTCAAAGTCTACTGGCAAATACACGACTCCCTACTCCTGTGATCGAAGCCAAAAGCTTAGACCCAGTAGAGAAATTCGTCAAAAAGCTTCGCGAAAAGAAAGGGAAGAAATACTGGAATAAATACAAAAGCAAGTACTGATCAAAATCTATGAAATTATTTATTAAGCGTGTTTCGGTGTCGTTTAGCTTGCACAGTGTTTAATTGTTGGAGCGTAATTAGAACATCGTCTAAATTAAGAGCAATTTCGTAATTTCATTTGCTCCAATTCCCTACTACTTACTGTAATTGCAGTTCATGTCGTGGCATATTATTTTCATTTTATTTCTTTTATGAGTCGTAAAGCTAAATTAGAATACACGAAGACTTGCTCGCTAATGTTTTTGTAATTGGGTGAAGTGTTTTAACGACACGTTAGTGTTGCATTTACATTATTAAAGCAGGCGTGGAATTGAAGATTTATTTACACTAATAGAAATAAAATTACACAATAATAAACCTTTGGCAAAGAATTTGTATTTTGATTCGCTCCGTCTGGACAGTTAACCTGTATTCTGTCAGGCTTGGACTATTAAAGATGAGCTGCAACTAGTACATTGCTCATTCTTCATCACCTGGAGACTGGATCAAACGAATTATGGCGTAGCTGGTAATATGATATCTTACACTGGTGGGCAAAACTAAGGCAAGATCAGACTTGCTAAGGGAAGGAGCGACGGGGGAATATACGGGAATAATTATTTCAATTAACATTTTTTTTTAATGGTTACTATTCTTTAATTAGTAAGAAGCCCATCTATATTATGGTACTATGTTGTAATTATATTGTTTTTTGTTTTATTCATTTATATAAGCATTATAATGGCGTGTTGTTAAATTAATCCTTATACGATGCGGGTAAGCATAATGTACATTGAAGATAAAACAAGTCCTGATCTTTTTTCTGAAATTTTTAATTTAAATTTTGAACATTTTAGTGTTGGCTTAGGAAAGGTTTTCGTAAAAATCCCCGTTTTATCCTCGGTCGGATAGTAGACATGCCGGAGGGAGATGTTCTATGTCAACCATAATAAATGCTTTTTGTAGGACTCAACCCTTTACGAATAATTATTACTGCATTTAAGTCGCATAAACCTTTATTAGTTACTAAAAGCTATAATAATTTTATTTTAAGACAAGATGTTATTAATTAATATTGTATTATCTATTTATTTATATTGTATATTTCCAGTTATAATACAAAAGTCTATAGGTATCTCATAATAGTCTTGTTATGATTATTTTGTTATTTCCATCGCATTCAGCTGGAAAATATGCATAACACCTAACCTTCAACTCATCATATGGTGATAAAATATAATGAAACATATAACAACTTTACACTCCATTAGATTGTCTTGTAAACAGTTACTCTGCTCCAATGAGGTGACATGAAGCTTTAAGGTATAACAGCCTTCTGACAGTCCCAATCGAACGCTACCTTGCTTCTTATTCCGTTTACATTTTCATTTAGATTTTAAATTATCTCAAAATTATGAAATCATGGTCAATACAGTAGTTGTGCTAAGCCCACTGACGGAGGTTAATGCATCACGCCACGATGCTGCGGATTTAGGATTCTGCATAAACTATTCACAGATGAGGGGCTCATGTTTGTAGAAAATTTCACATTGTATGTAGAAATCCTTCCTTACAATGTTATAAGATTAATATGTTCATACAATCTTAGCAAAGCGATTGCCGAGAAAATATTCTTTTTTGAATAGACAAGAGAAAGGTACGGTCTTTATCTTCGACTTCAGAATTATTATCAACAGTTATTGTTAAGGAAAACATTGCATGTGCATGTATAAGAACAAGAGATAGCACTAAGTCTTAAGTCTTACTTTTGTGTCATTACTCGTATTCACTGTTAGTCCTAAAATACTGAATCACCCTGTAGCGTATCACTACACTACAAATGTACATACTATATTGGGTAGTATTTTCTATAAGATTTTGATGTATGTGGCAACACAAAATACAGGACACTTATAACTGAAGAACAGACGTCACTCAGAACAGACTTTTAAGACGAGTGAAAATACATATTTTTCCCTTGAGCGTTTCTATAAGAATATAAATTAATTACTGTTGTTTGTAAAGAATAAACCAATTAACAAAGATAAAAATGGGTTGTGATTCATAACAAGACAGAACATCCCATAACCTTATAACAATATTGGTGTTAAATGTAATACTTTTTCGATTACGTTCATAGAAAATAAATTCGTTTAAATTCTAAAAATTATCAATGCAAGCAAAATTATGCATTATATATTAAAAACCTTTACTTGAGTTGGCGTTCTTGATATTTGTTTTCATAACGCCTATGAAATTAAAGCACATGTTAATAACATACATTGCCGTGAATTAATATCAGGCGTTTTAAATTGCGTGTACGCAGTTGAAAGATTTAGTTCAGCCATTCTTGTAATTTTTATTCATGGATTTGTATAAATAAAAACACTTTATGTCTATAATTAGGTATTTATATTTTTTAGTTGTGTATATATTGCATTATATAATAATACTAGCGACCCGCCCCGCTTCGCACGGGTGCAATGCTGATACTAAATACACAACAGAAAATCTGTGAACGTTGTATATAAAAATGTGGGTTATCCAAAAGAGATAGACATATACCATCACGGACTTTTCTGTAGACCTTTTAAATGTGTACAATACTTAGGTAGTACATTATTTTGACAAAACTCGTAGGGTTCAGCCTGCGATTGCAATGTAAGCAGAAAAAATGTAATTATTTACGACAGAATAATTACATTTTTTCCGCTTACATTATAATTAAATATAAACCTCAAAAATAACAGTACTTCTCCACTATTTCATGGATGTTATTATAAATATAAACCTTCCCCTTGAATCACTCTATCTATTAAATAAAACCGCATCATCCGTTGCGTAGTTTCAAAGATTTAAGCATACAAAGGGACATAGGGACAGAGAAAGCGACTTTGTTTTATAATAATATGTAGTGATGATATACATAGATATGCTTTTGACATATTTATATTATTATTTCACGAGTGATAAGAGTTGAAATGCTTTATTTCATTTTTTTCATTCTATCAGATTGGATTTAACTTATCGTGAAAGGAGACAAAAATTTAGTTGTGAATACTAACTGTTAAAATGTAAAATGAAAAATCAATATTGTTTGAGCCACCTAAACTGTCAACGTCAAATCATTTCCGCTTTGATTACAAAGAACTGTACAATAGCTAACCCTTTATTGTAATGTTATAATTCTACGCTATTTGAAATCACACAATGGTGTCAAAAAGTGCCACAGTACATGTTTTATTTTAATCAGCTGTTAAGCGGCTTTGTTAATCTGACAGTTAGGTGACAGATCAAAAAAAGCTACCTTTATCTTGTGTGAATATTCGAATTAAAGAAAGGATTAAAAGCAGGTAAGAAGCTTTGTAAAATGGACTACCAACGACGATTTCGTCCAATCCTATTTTAAACTATAGCCTAATTGATAGGTTCAATAATTTATTTCATTTAAAATTAAATACATTTTTGCTTTTATTATCTACATAAGACTGTTGGGAAAATTGATTTCTTTCAAGTTAAAAAAGAATCCGTATTGACCTAGAAGCTTCAGCATGCAACTCCTATCACTGAAGTCGTAGGTTTGATTCCCCTCTATGCACCAATGCATGAACGAACAATGAACGTGTGAGTGCTATCTCTGAAGGCATACGTGAGTCGTGACTTAATAATTTAGAAACTTGTGTTATTTAATTATTTTTTCACAGTGCAGTATAGGCATACAGTCCGATTAAAAAATGACTTTCGAGCGTCTATTCCAGACAATTGATGGAAGAATAAAAATTAAAATAAAATTAGATAAAAATTAAGAAACTACATAAGACATAAAATTACTTAAAATAAATAAATGATAAAAAAGGACATAATATGTAATGAAAAAGACACGGGAATCTTTTGTGTGTATTAAAAAAATATTTGTTACTTTACAGATGAAACAAAACCATTTTTACGTACATATAGTTTGATGTCGTTAACACTGTGTGGATCAAATTTTAGTAAATAATTATTTTTATTCCTTTTGATCGGAATATTTATTACATTTAGTTTGAACACATGTCGCATCATCAAAGAACCAGTTAACCCCTGGTAATCTAAATTCAAATTATACTAGTTCCAATCTAAACATTGAAATTTTAAATGCAATGTAAGCAAATTCGACCCTTTAAGCGCTTAAGCTAATTATTTAAACATAGGGGTAGTTCATACAAATCTTATAGGTAGACGGAGAGCTCCCTCATGAATGGAATTCTTTTGATCTGAGCCTATTCGATATAGATTAAATTCTATATTACTATTATATAACGGAGATTAAACTGGTATTCATAAAATGTAATCATCCTAAATAACAATGTATACCTAAGACAAATTGCGTTCTTCTTTGCTCTTGGTTTTTGACTATGGTGATGGAAGCCAAAACAAATATTGATATAATCAATTAATCAAGCATATAAATACAACAATCAAAAGAGCATCAAAAATGGATGAGAAAAGAGCACGCAGTCGATAAACGGGCGATAAGGATTTAATGCTCGTACCTTGAAGGACCCTAAGTCGAATTGGTTCGGAAATTAATTTGTCTTTGTTGAATACGAAGAGCAGCGCTCAACACCTGGTGGTGGACGCCCAGAGCGCGATTACAATACAACATTATATCGGCTTCTGTAACCTAACCCAGATTACTAAAATGTAATGTAATCGTATATGTGCTGAGATAGTAGTGGACATTTAGATAGATTAAATATAAAAATCATCAGTCATATACTAAGAACATTGACATAATTTCATTATAATAGGTTAGTTAAGTTATTTATAATTGGTGTCAAACTTATGATCTTCTAAATACTCGCCCACGCTAAGTCAAAATTATTACATTTTTCGATTTTTTAAGTACATACAGTTGGTAAATGTAAGCGCCTGCCTGTTTGTCATTGAAGCAAATATCAAGACATTCTACGTATAATAAAACAAAATAAAACAAAACAAAACAAAATAAAACAAAAATAATTCTACGTATAAGAATAATAATAAAAGCACTATGTAAACCTAGATTTTCATCCCACATTCAAAATTGCTATTGTGTAATTCATTTTTATACAAAAAAAATTAACAAAACTTTTTAGATGACGTCATTATTATTGGATCTTTAGGTCAATTCAACAAATCTGTGCGTTTGGTTTTATCCTTCGAACCTCTTTAAAGAAATCTTACAGTACATCAGTACTTATTCACGTCTAGAGTCGAATAAAACGTTAGGTGCTTTGAGGATACAATTTTATAATTCTTTGTAGCGAGCCTTTTGAGAAATTCAAATAAGTCAAGTGAGGTACGTTGCGAAATTGATTTCGATGAGCACTCGAGGTGAGAGTTTCTTTTGGTGATTGAATGTCAATGGATTTCCGTTCCATTTTTAAAACAATAAGGGCCTGTTTCACAATGTCCGGATAAGTTTCAAATAAGCTATTTATTACTTATTGGTAGGATAAATAGTATTTTTGCGTTTCACGACTGTCAGATAGCGCTATATGTCATGAAATGTGAAGTATGTTATTTGGAACTTTTATCTTTCGAATAATTTATGTGTTGCATAGCTATTTGGCACTTTATCCATACATTGTGAAACAGGCCCTAAGACTTTTGTTTATGGTTATACATTAAGGCTAAAGAATATAGGTTACATTATCCATACCTATGTTTCCCAAACTAGTTTGTGCCTTTGGTTCCAAAATTCTTCATACATAATTTTTATCATCAAAAATTTCTTACTTAAGAGACTTAATTGATAGGTTTTAGGAAGAAATACTTGGCACTCGCCTGCCCTCTAGCATCAAGAGTGTCCATGGGCGGCGGTATCACTGAACATCAGGTGAGCCTCCTGCCCGTTTGCCCCCTGTTCTATATAAAAAAAAACATAAGTAGGTATTAAAACATAATATAATGAAAAACTGAAATTACCAATATTTATTTAAAAATAATTCATAATTATAGTCTCCCTTAACAATCAAATTGCCCCCTTGTGGAGCATGGGCAATGCTGGTTATTGTCTTTGAGGTAAACTTTTCCAAAAAAAGGTTTTACTGTTATATATTTTGAGCATACTAGCGCGCTGCTGATAAAGATGACCACCGCAGCTCATTGATACACAAAGCATCTGTATGATGCTTTGTGTATCAATGAGCTGCTTGGTTTTAAGGAACAGAAGATACCGGCTATGAAGATGGGGCTGACCCTCAAAAGACCCTCCAATTCAAAACTGTTACAAATATAATTAATGCAATAAAATAGGTCTTTATTTAAGAAGAATATGTTTATTGAAAATTCCTTCGACGTTCGGCTCTTTTTACTAGGCTCAAAAAATAAATTGGATTAAATTCGTCTTTTTCGAGACAGCGGGTACTTTGAAGCCCAATTTAATTAGATGTTAACTTGTGAAGAACTTTCATGTAATTTTAGTCAACTTTCATCTTTCTCAAACATATTATTACATATTTATACTAAGTATGTTTTATAGTTATTTATTAATGTTGTTTATTTTCTAAAAGAGAATTATTATAATAATTAAGTATTATTAAAAACAAGCTTTTTCACAAGAGGTAAATGCATTTTGTATTATGTATATTTCTACTGAATTATATGACTGTGTTAGTAAAACAATATTGAAGATTTAATAAGCTCTTTTAATTATTTTCTAATTATTTAAGATTTTTATATTTAAATTGTACCATCTTCGTATCGGCTATCTATGGAGCGTCAATATTTCAATAGGTTTATTACGTTGTTCGTACAATTTTAATGGTCTAATGGTAAAAATATTATAGTGTATATTTCACGGGCTGTATATAAGATAATGATTTAAATATGTTCGACGTCCTGGTGGACAAAAAAACTGTGTCCAGTATGTGTCCCCCACACCATCTTCTTTCTTAGATTATGTATATAATAAATAAATAAACAGAAAATATAATATTAAGTCTCAGGCTCTTGAAATGCAGTCCTCACTACATCAGGATACGGCAGGCCTAGGATACGTATTTCATGTTATTTTATGACAATCCATTAACATTTTCCCCTGAAACGGTTGGACTGATTTGGATGAATTTGGTACGTGTTTGGATGGCGCCCTGGATGGTTTAAATCACAATTGAGCCCGTCACAAGGCGCTGCAGTCGGTATCTATACAGGAAATAAACAGCTTGTGTAAAATATGTAAAACTTCTGTTGCATGTGTTTGATGAAATTTTTTGTGTGTTCAAGTGGAATTAAGAATGATTTTAGATTTTTTTCGTATGTAAACGTCTGTCGGATCCGCTAGTATAATATAAATTTTGAGTATAGTTTTTAATGCCTATGTAAAACAGAGGAGCAGTGTTGGCTTAGTGACTTCAGCGTGCGACTCTCGTACCTGATGTCGTAGGTTCGATTACCGGCTGTGCACCAATAGACTTTCTTTCTATGTGCGCGTTTAATATTCGCTCGAACGGTAAAAGAAAACATCCTGAGGAAACCGATATGTCTTAGACCCATAAGTTGAGTACGTGTGTCATGCACTGGCTGATCACCTACTTGCCTTATAGATTACAAAAATATATCATGAAACAGATTCAGAAATCTGAGGCCAGGACCTGAAGAGGTTGTAGCGCCATTGATTTATTTTTTATGTAAGACACACGCCCTTTCACCACACTAAGTACAACAGCCTGGAACGATTTGTATCGTATATTAAAATGATTACCAAATTCAAATAATTAAGCAACTGCTTTAAGGGGTTATCTTTACTGAAAGGCTCAAAGCACAATAAACCATACAAAGTTATACAGCTTGAAGGTAGATTACCGACAGGCGCACATTTTATTGCCCAGTAACCGTATAATAAAAGACCAAATAATTGTTATCTCAGCTACAAAGCCCGGCCAGTCACTTTATTTACTTCCAACCGATTCCCAGGTTTATATCTTTGGGTAGAGCCTCGAATAAACGCGGTACAATAACAATAAAGTAGGATTTTGCGGCAGATTGCTGACATTTTCCTCAAGGCGTAGGGTGGGTCTTATTAAAAAAGCTTTGCATATAGAAAAGTGAACGGAAAATCTGAGATACATTGAAAAAGGGAAAATTGAGAGGGCTATACGGGATTATTCTAAGTTTGCTCTTCTGTCTGATTGCCTTTGTTATTGTTGGTTGGTTGTAAAGATCTTCGAATACATCTAGACGATGTGTGTTTTAAAAAAAAAACTATATATATATTATACATATATTTAATAGCCCATTCGTGGGTTACTTTACAGTTAGTGTGTAACTTTTTGGTAACTTTTAAGCTCAAGAGGAGCTTAAAAGCTCTCAAAGGCTCGTAAAGCAATTTTGGAAAAGTGACCTGCCGTACATATTTTGTACTTATTGATTGGCAATTCGCATTCAACAATTCTGTTGCTACGAAGGCATCGCTGTTAAGTGCGCTGGCAGTTGAGGGCATTAGGTGCTTGTTGAGATACAAATAACGTGCATTTAATATATGTATTAAATATATGTATATAGACTGAGATTTGTAATTGTAAAGCACTAAGGGCAGTGATGGACATTTTAGCTTTCAACATATTATAATTCAATTAAGAAAAATTTAGTTGTATATGTTGATTAAATAAAACATGTATAAATTTTTCCTTTCAAATATGTTCTGAACTAATTAAGGTTTTGGATAGTCTTTTAAGACACATTTGCACCCGTACAAGTCATTTACAACTAAAGTCAAACTCAAAATCTTTATTGCATTAACTAAAGTCAAATCATTTATTTCAATTAGGCATTTTCAAAAGAGACTTTTTAATATTTTAAAATACCTTACCATTTCTTAAATTAATGTAAATACTTTAAAACTTTAAAATTATCCTTCTTACCATATAGGTACATTCATATGGAAGTGTAAGCAATCAAGGGGTTGAATGTCAAAATATGCAAGTCAGACACAATACTAATAAATTGGCAACCTAAGCCCGCGGGGTAATAGCGGTATAAATTAGGTAACAATTGATCTAACGTCTGGAAAGTTTGTATCAAACTTGCGGCCACACGACGTCCCAATATTATGTCAAGCTTCAGGAATCTGTATTGGACTAATATAACAAGTATAACATTATATCACACTATCACAAAAAACCGACACCTCAGGGTGTCACTTCAGAGTTAGCATAGTAAATATTTTAAAATAAAAAATGTCTATTTCTTGTAATATGTAGAAATATTTTTATTGTCATATTTAAATAAACTTTATTCAACAAGATAATGCGTTATAAAACAAACTTTCAATGTATTCAATACCTTTTTTCTATTTTCAGTGATGTTTTTTCTACAAACAACATAAAGCAAAAGATAAAATATTTGAAAAGATTTTTATCTTGTTATGCCAAAGAAGTATAACTTCTAACGCGTGTATATACATATCATAACTTTGATATTATTTTAATACGTCCCTGAGAAATTATATGATAACGAATTATATTACGTGCGTGCCACTAGTATTAATATAACGATAATGGCTATTGAGTTTGTGAACCTACATAAACTTTTGTCACAGAGCAGAATAAACACTTGTCTACCGCATTTTATTTAAATAGAAACAAAAGCGGAAATCCATACAATTTAAATTTTTGACGGCTTTTCAAATGCTATCAAACCATTTGAATGGTTTTAAATGTAATATGTGGTTAAAATGTGACCGACGAAATCCCTGGATGGCTGAACGTTTTAAGATAATATTTACGATGAGATGAAAAAATGCGGCTGTTGCAGTTGGATTTTTGGGATTAGGTTAAAAATAGATTGTTTTGATAACGATTTTTAAAGTTCCGATTTTATATAACCATTAAAAAACATGTAAAAAGAATTTATACATAAATCTAGTTATTGTAGAAATTCTTTTATCAAGTTTTTTATTTTAGTTGCATTGCTAAATAAGCATTGGGGCAAACGGGTAAAAGGCTCACGGACACTCATACGTTCAGAACGCTCGCGGGTACGTTGCCGGACTTTAGGTAAAATAAAACCTTTAAGGACTCTCAGTGGAAAAGATTCAAAAATACTTTGATGTGCAATGACATTGCTGATGCGTGGCAAAAAGATTTTGAAGTTCTCGAAGGAACTCGTTCTTTCCTTCTTTTACCTCTTTACCAAAGTGATCTCTGCATCTATGGCATATTAATAAAAGAAAAGAAAACTTGGAAAATATAACTAGAAAGTAGATCAATTTTTTTAGTTGAATTTTGGCCATAAATAATAAATTATGATAGAAATTTAAACAAATATATTATTGATTTGGAACTATCAAACTATATATTTTTCTACACAATCCTTCCTATTCCTGGAGCCAATTTTATCTTTAACGGTATTCCAAGCAGAGTTTAAGGGTGCTTGCGCTTACATCGTAGAAACATATATGATTCATGGAAATAGTATTTCTGTTATTATCACATTAAAAATATTAAATTAAAAGAAGCTTCTGTACCACTATGTTTCATCAACTTCTACCATCCTATGGTAATCGTTGTGCTCTTTAAATAAGAGAACTTCCTTTACTTTACTTAACTTTATTTCACCTTAATGTGTATTCATGTAATATGTGATTGCAAATAAATTTTCTTGTATAATTGAATTTATAAGTATTTTTATTACATTAACCTGTAACACTAGAATGACAGGTGGAGTAATTGAAATTACAATAATAAAATAAGCTATATTATAAAGTCTATTTAATAATACCATAAAAATTACTAATAAAATAATTAATCGCCATGTAATAAACAGTGAAAACCACATTAGCTTTTCACTTCACTTTGTCAAAAGTCGACGAAACATTTCACGTGTAGACGTATGTTGTATGCAGCCGCTGTCTTTTTTCTCGGACGCATAGTCCAATCGAGTGCAACGGGACAATGAGCGTAACGGGACAATGAGCGGAACGCTACAATGAGTGGAACGGGACAATGAGTCAAGCTTTTTCGTGGCGCAGTCGACCTTCATCGACTAATCTAGAGTGTTCTCAAATCAATGGAGAACTCTTCGCCACTCTTTTCTACTCATCATCTCCCAATGGGTAATCACTGTGCAATTAAAATACTTGTATAAATTTCAATTAGACATAATAGTAGTATATTCAAGGCTTGACGTAATAAAGATATTATTACTAGTAATAAAGCTGCCATTACGTTAAAAATAATTGAAATAATTCCAAAGGATTTTAAGATTTATCTCCGATAACAAAGAGTATGGTGTAGCGAAATAAGTACTATCGTAACTTTCTCTGATTGGAATCTAGTTACCACGGCCGATAAATGTATCTCCAAACGCTTTATTTTAAACTAAATGGGAATTAGTGGTAATGCGGTGTACCGTACGTAAATTCAGTACGATTTGAGCCACTATGCGTAATTCTATGTTGTATTCAATAATTCTATGTTTAGTTTATTAACGGTAAGTATTTATTTTAATTAATATATTAGGTAAGTAGTAATTAGGCCGTTTCGGCTAAATATAAAGGTATTTTTCGGCTAAAAATACCTTGGATAGGGCAACTAGAATCATCTTTATATTTTATTAACCGTTCAAAAGTACCATTTTAGGTGGTCTATTTGGAATAAATCATTTTATTTGAGAAAACAATGTAATAATTAATGTACATCTTTATCTGCTCCCCTTGAACACATAAAAATTATCATGATCTGTCCAGCCGTTTGTGAGACACGACATTCAGTGTCATACACGCAGTATGTGTGTATGTCACTAAACTCCTATTACTCTCTAGTACAGTAGAATTACATACATATATGTAAATAAATATAATATAATGATATGTCTAAATCATTGCTTAATATTGGTAGCTGTTGTGTTTTTTATTTATTTCGTATTCAAACTCAAACTGGAAACTGGTTTGAAAACATTTTTTTCTTGTTACGCCAAAGAAGTATAACTTCTAACGCGTGTTAAGTACACTCATTTTTTTCTGATATAAACACGGAATAATCTACCTATAACATATGGACTATGTATAAATGATTGTTAATATAAAAAATAACTAGTTATCTTTATTCAAATTAATATTATCATAGAGGCATTTAAATAATGAAAAGCTTTTGAAAGTCAAATATTAAAATTTATGCAAGTAAATTAATTCGGACGCCTTTCTCAATTTATGGGAACGCACTAAAAATTTCACGTTAATTGAGACATTCTGGGAATAACTGATGCATTAATTTAAAACTATAATACCTTAGGCTACCACGTACTAAGTTTTCGTATTTAAAATAGTAGAACTATTTCGAGACATCTCTAAATTCATTTTCAATTCCTTAAAAAAAATTAACCGATATACATTTTTTGCAATGAACCGCACGTACCTTCATGTTGACTGTGTGTATACTAGCTGCTTTGGGAATTTTGTTTCTCTTTAATATGATCTTACTTAGCCTACCTTTTTGGTACATACTAACATAGAACATTTTGCTATGCTAGCCCACGGACTGTTCGGTTTCCGGAATGAACACTTTTTAGGAATTTCTGTGATTTTTTTTCTATATAAACCTCAGAGTTCAAGTCAACAAATGAAAAATTAGGGTTGATGATAGAAGTAGAAAGAAGAGGAAAAAAGGAGTGAAAATTAAGAACTGTATGTATTTTGTATGCTGTATTTATGATAAGTTTTATTTTTATAAATATATCTCAAAATTAAAAAAGACAACAACAGACAACAGAGAGTTTAGGGACCACCGTTAACATTTAATAGACTGAAAAATTTCACGTGGTGGCGATTGACGTGTAATGTAACATTCAAAACAAAAAACCGACAGCCTAGTGGAGCGCGCTCGGGCGCTCGGCGCTCGTATCGAGCTGCTCGGCTCGATGTACTGACATGCCGAATATTCGACTTATATTCAATGTTAGTCGCCTTTAGATAATTCGGTTCTTATTGAGGTTAGTTCAAATACAAAATGTGTTCAATATTTCAAGAGTTCTTTATTGCTAACACGGGAACAATTAAACAGGCGACTTGATTAATCTTTCTTTTTAAGAGCGGGCGCTCATTATCTCCTCATAAAACGTTTCCCTGTAAAAAGCACAATAAGTTGCGAGAATTGTTGAATTAAAAATGCCGAGTCATTCATTTTCAGCTTTAATTATTCTTTGTTTAAACAAATCGCAATAAGTGCCTCGTGCTTGGGGGAACCGGACGAAAAAGATCACTAAAAACCCCAGCGGAAACGTGATGGCAACGTCAAACAAATTCCTATAATGGTCCAGACTTTGGCTGTATTAGTGAACGCTTTTTAATTCTGGCTTTTATTGTACGTCTTATGTTATTTATTTTCCATTTGAATTTGGACTCTATTCCTCGAAAATAAGATGCATAATAAATTGTTCTTTTAAGTGAGTTACGGCGTTTCCGAATTGAAGGGTTTTCGTATGTGTGTAGACGATTTCGGCTATTCAAAGAGCGTTTGCAAAGATGTGTAGATAGCTCGCCACTTCCTGATGAAAATGCATTTTCAATGGAGTCTCTCGTCTCGACTGTTGCGGTGTGATCTGCAACAAAATAGCGATCTACAATGGAGTTTAAAGTTACTTTATAATAGAGAAATACTATTTAAGTTGCTATGTACTTCAGAAATATCCTAAATTCTTAAAGTATATATTTTTTTCTATGTTTATGTTACCGGAAATGTATGTAATCAGTCATTATTAACATTTCCTCGAAATTGTATGTAATACCTAAAATCGCACAGTAAATGTGTAAAATAAATTATATAAGACACATTTCTTAGGAAATCTAAATATTGTCTAAATAGCAATCGGAAATGTATATATTTGAGATATAAATGGGTATTCGATAGCGGGGCGAGGGGAAGGTATTGTTTTGTCTGATCAGGCGACCTCGCTAGTGCCGCGTTAGCTGTTAGGTTAGGTTAGGTTGTCCCATAGCGAACAGTGGGCCCTGTTGGTTTTAGTGGATATGGGGCCATCGTAACCGTCCTTGACCACCACGTAACAATTTGTCCAGGCATTTGCCCGTAATTTAAGTAAGGTTAGGTTAGGTCAGGTTATTTTTATACATTTCCTAATACGATATTGGAATTCCATATAATTCCTAGTAATTGTGCACATTTCCTAGGACATTTATGTATTAAATAGTTTTCGAAACAATATTTTATACATAAATATCTTCGGAATTATATAAATTTCCTAGATTTCATATATTTATTTCCGGTAACATTGCACAAGTATATTGAAAGTCTCGTAACCCTTTGGGGCATCGGGTACTTTTTAGTGATGATTGCACGAATGTAGGTTATGCAAGTTGTTGATTTACCTCTACATACCAACTTGTATTAATTATTCTTTTGCCGGAAATCGTGTGTTCATTCCCGAAATACACTATTTAGGTAACTTCGGACCCTAAGGACTCAACTTAGGTTGGAGGAAGAGCGGAACTTTCCATGGTACACACTACTTAAATTCCTAGAAAATTAAAAAAAAAACTTTAGATCAAAGAAATCTAATTACTCATTGAGTTCTTCAAAGAAAAGAAATCGTTAATAGTTAATTGAAAGATAAAACATTTAAAATGGATGAAGATTATACAAAATTGGTTTAATTCAATAAATTGATCTTAAACGCAAACATATTTTGTGGGACTGGTCTTGCGAATGCCATCACACCTTGAACTTGTATGTAATGAATGAAAACAATTTTATAGAAGAGCCGCCAGCAAAAACTACGATCGGTTGAATGCACCGCTTCATTCTGCAGGTGCGTTCAGCGATATTTAATTCATTTGCTATTAATTATTTCACAAATAAAATGCGTAGCTAGTTATTTTAACCCTTAACTGAAGGATTGTGGGTCTCAAACTCTGCAAAAAATATTAATTAATATTATCCAGAGCTTGACATATTCGGTAGTAGGCTGATCAATATTAAAAAAAACTTTTAAGTGCCTATCTATCTGATATCTAATCCGCTGTTTTGACAGTATTTTATTTCTAAATCTAATCTATTATTATACTATACCACAAATTTTTATGATTAAACACATTTTTGCATCAAGCTGCAAACATAAACCATTTACTGATATATCGTTTCAATATTTGTTAAATTACATCATGAATGTGATATTATTTTATCGAATAATACTATACAGCTCATAAATATCCGCTATCTTGTGGTACTTTAAGTCTTGGAGTTTAACTCCAAATACTAAATTTGGGTTATCAATGAAAAAAAAAATACTTTTAAATCTAAAAAAACAAGGTGTTTTTCATCGTTCTGTGCTAATACGATTTATAAGTAAATAATCTCAATAGTTATTCGTTTTATATATTTATACCCTGATGCTAATATTCTAAAGAATTTCAAATATTCAAAATTAGAGATTAAGCCATACTTTTTACTAGAATATTGAAAAAAAGGTACCTATTATGGCTCTTTTTTAAGAACTATAAATATTAAAGTAAATAAATTCCATATTACAAAACATGGAACTTGTTACCATGGTAACATATTTAGTCCATGTTTTACAATAAACACTATTACAGATTCCAGTACAATTTAATGATTAAGTAATTGGACAAACAGTTACAATCTAAATATATATTTTGGAATCCACCTACGCGTGACTACTAATTATTGGTCCGAGTATGTACTTCATTAAACAAGATAATGCCCCATTGTTAATGTACTGTGCCTTGTACTCGTGAAATTAATTGCAAATTATATGGCAATTTAGCAGTGTTTATTGATCGGCTACCGATTAATTGGATAGACAAAGCCATATTACGGTCATGGCGTTGCCTTAGATGGGCCAAAATTGTTGTGGATCCAATGAATACATTTTATGCTCATACGTTATCATGTTTATAATTAGTGTGAATAGTGCTAGAAGTCTTAATGCGTCTTCGCAAGATGTGTGTGAAAGAGTGCAGTGCCTGATGCTCAATTTGTGAAGGATATCAGCACGTCTAAGACATAGCAATTGTTCTTCAGGGCTCAGAATATTCGGAGGGAAATGCTAAATTAGTTTTAAAACAAGTTAATTTATATCTGATTTCATAAAACCTCGTATAATATTTATACTTACGACATTGAACGTTTAATTCTCAAATAAATCAAGAGTGTTGAAACTAGATAACACAATTTGTGTTCTAATTATCTTATTTCAAATATTTAAGGAAAATTATGTTTCAATAGTCAATGTTTTTGGAATTAATTAAAAGTAAATACTTGATTTACTCAGTCGTATTAATTACTTTTATTTGTTTAATGATAATTTATTCGCAGTAAATTTTTCATTGTTCTTATTGATAGAATTTCAGCCAGTGATCGCCTAGTGGTCCGATTAAATTCCTGTCATTGTTTTAAAAATACATCTCAGTACCAAAAATCAGCGTATCAGGATGGCTTAAAAATAAGTAATGACGAAGAAACCAAAAAAAGTCAACGTTTAATTAGTTTCTCTAACATAATATATATATCAGAGGAGTCGTTCGGATTAATAACTGTAGCTGTTTCATCGTCGGACATCAAGGCAGAATAGAAAATTCAATCCGTATCACCTCGATGTCCGTCAT
This sequence comes from Pieris rapae, assembly GCF_905147795.1. NCBI lineage: Eukaryota > Metazoa > Arthropoda > Insecta > Lepidoptera > Pieridae > Pieris > Pieris rapae. The sequence goes on along the minus strand of NC_059511.1, from coordinate 9,980,492 downwards.
TTCACTGAGAGTAACTTGAGACAGTTTTTTCGCTCACCACCACTATGTTGAACCCCTTGCACACTGAAGCATTTCCGAACCAATACGTCTTAGGGTCCTTAAAGAAAATAGCATATATCGGCCGACATTTTTACACCGGCCATATTTAAAGGCCGACAACGCACTTGCGAGAGTTCTAGCAATGTGAGTGTCCATAGGCATCACTTAACTACACGAAAAAGCTAATAAAATTCGTTTCTCGTTCACTTTGTTGTTTAAACAATGTGTAAACGCGAAAATAAATACTTGATGGTAATTAAACTTCATATTTTCATAACATCGCGATTGATTTGAATATCTAAATATTTTCCGTATAAATTATAATTAATTTGACGTTTATTTTCCTTATTGCTCAAAGTCTCACTTAAACATCGTAATGAAGCTTTCATCAGTTATTTACGTGAAATTTGTTTGACAATATTTAGCTGCTTGCTTCACTCAAAAGAAACACAAATATTTTAGTAAAGATAAATGTATTAATTCAGGTATGGATATTCGGCTGTATGGAGTCCTACAGCACACATAAGCTTGGTAAGATTTTCTGTAAACTACGCCAAGTGTTACTCATTCTTGTTTCTAAGGTTCTATTAATTACGATAATTGCTTAAAATTACCGGTTCAGTTCAGTTCAGGAAAAATATTGATCTTATTTTGGCATGTATTTTTCGTATCTATCCCAGTAAAAGGACATATTAATCCGTTATTCCTATAAATAGCCATGCAAAACTTTACCTTGGAAATCGAATACAAAACTACCAGACGCATTACTACAATATTTTAATCAGTAAAATCAATTTAAAGTAAAAATACACTGGAACAAATCAAATCATCAGTATAGTCCTAAATACAATAAAAGCAAATTGTGTACTAGTAATTAATCCCAATAGAAGTCAACAAATTAAATTTGACTAAATAGGACGCTGAAGAATAGAGTTCATTTGCACTCAAAATCGCTTGTTTTAAATGTTCGAATGTCGTCAAATGAATGACAAAGTGCTTCGCAGACCGGAAAATTCAATCGTGTTGTTTATATGCGGGCGCGAGCAAACACGGAGCTTAGCTTTGTATATTGTAATTAGTTCTAGTCCTATATCAATAGGTTATATTATAAAGGCTATGTCCGTACGGCGGCTTTTTAATAGCGACAGTTCATCAAAGGGCAGTTCAACATTAACGCTCTTCATATAGTTAATATACGTAGATGATATACTAACATTGATCATATGAAAAAGTTATTTATTTATAAGTAATCTTACACACACATATATAAAGACAACACTAAGACAATATACAATCCCAAACATTAATACTTAAAATTAAAAAAAAACGACAAATTAATAATTTTAAGAAAAAACTAAATAGTTACTACTCACCCTCTTTGGTAAGGTGGAAATGTTAAGATCTCATCATTTTTGTTATAGCTAAAACCAGAATCGTTAGCGAATTTCTCAAATAACTAGTGTTCATACGAGGCACCTACAGGTTATCATTTGATTAATTGTTCTATAGAATTTCTGTCCGAAATTCTTTATGATTTATTCTTTGAAACAGCTGTAATGAAGAATGTTAGTTGATTATACGCAGTTGTCATACACAAAGATTAAAGCATAATATATTCTTTATTTTCTATACATGAAATGTTAAAAAAAAATCTATTTTATTTTATATAAGATTCTTTTAACGGAATTCTTTAAAGCCGAAGGAAGGCTGGTGATCTTGGTGTTTTAAAGAAGTTTTAATCTAGTATTTTTATCAAACGAATTAAACATTGACTCCATAGAGAATGTATTAAGGAAACATAAATGAAGTATGCACCCTAAAGATTAGCTGTCCCCTGGTGAGGGAAATGCGCTCTGTGCCTCACCATCGGCATTATTTGGACTATGGCTCCAAGTAATGGCGATGATGAGGCACTGGATTAGACACACCGTTAATGAATCAGTTAGGGTTTAATATATTTCAAAAATACATATATATAAATTATACATGTTGATATTTTTCAACGGCTTTGGGCGGGTATTTAAATTCAAATCATAATTCAGTAAAAACTATGGTTTTAATTTGTTTAATACTGATCACACAATATGCTATTATAATGAAGCAATGTTTGGACGAATGGTTGTGAACAAACAGCAATGATCCATGAATTTGTCAAGTGTTGACACATTGTCTGACCAACGAACGTACACAACAATCAACGAGTGCTAAGAATTATCGTATATTTCATAATTGTATTGTATAATCAAATTATGATGTTCTATCTCGTGAATTTAATTTACGTCAAAATAATTGTAACGTTCGTAGGTATATTCTATTATCGTTATAGAAACGCATAATGATGATAAAATATCGTTATAACATCATTAATTATTGTATAAATAATTCATAAAAATTGTCATTGTGTTAGTTACGATACTGCTCTAATTGGAAATCAAATTAGACCATTAATTGTGTATTAGAAAAAAGGAATGGTCACGTAACATTAACAGAAATCTGAGAGCCAGATCCCAAGGGTTGGTGTAACTATGATGACAGTTTCATATTGAAGTGAAACTTCTAATGCGACTTCCAACAAGGTTGCATTATCCTCCTACCTGGGGAAGGAGAATAGAAAGAGACAGAACGAGAGCAATTCCTTCTTATTTTCATTTCAACATTACGACGTTTCACTTATTCCGTGCGAAGGGACTCCACACTCTATTTCTTTTCTTGAAGTGATATTTCTAATGCGACTTCCAATAAGGTTGCATTATCCTCCTACCTGGGGAAGGAGAATAGAAAGAGACAGATCGAAAGCAATTCCTTCTTATTTTCAACATTACGACGTTTCACTTATTCCGTGCGAAGGGACTCCACACTCTATTTCTTTTCTTGAAGTGATATTTCTAATGCGACTTCCAACAAGGTTGCATTATCCTCCTACCTGGGGAAGGAGAATAGAAAGAGACAGATCGAGAGCAATTCCTTCTTATTTTCAACATTACGACGTTTCACTTATTCCGTGCGAAGGGACTCCACACTCTATTTCTTTTCTTGAAGTGATATTTCTAATGCGACTTCCAACAAGGTTGCATTATCCTCCTACCTGGGGAAGGAGAATAGAAAGACACAGATCGAAAGCAATTCCTTCTTATTTTCATTTCAACATTACGACGTTTCACTTATTCCGTGCGAAGGGACTCCACACTCTATTTCTTTTCTTGAAGTGATATTTCTAATGCGACTTCCAACAAGGTTGCATTATCCTCCTACCTGGGGAAGGAGAATAGAAAGAGACAGATCGAGAGCAATTCCTTCTTATTTTCAACATTACAACGTTTCACTTATTCCGTGCGAAGGGACTCCACACTCTATTTCTTTTCTTGAAGTAATATTTCTAATGCGACTTCCAACAAGGTTGCATTATCCTCCTACCTGGGGAAGGAGAATAGAAAGAGACAGATCGAAAGCAATTCCTTCTTATTTTCATTTCAACATTACGACGTTTCACTTATTCCGTGCGAAGGGACTCCACACTCTATTTCTTTTCTTGAAGTGATATTTCTAATGCGACTTCCAATAAGGTTGCGTTAAACGTATAACGCTCCTGGGAGAGGGAATAGAAAGAGACATGCTTCCTGTTTTCATTTCCAAATTACGTAGTTTCACTTCTTCTGATGGGAGGGACTCCACGCACAGACTTATTTTTGTTCAATTGTTACTAAAAATATTGAATTGACAACGGTTCTCCGATAATTATAAGACCTTAAAAAGATGAAAGTAATTTAAATTAAAATCTTACTTTAAAAGTGCTTAAGATCTGAAAGTGAGGGAAAATTGTATTTGGTTTCAAGAAGTCATTTACTTTGTTCGCCTTAAGTACATTTTTAATTTGTATTACGACAGCTAATTTTCTCGTTATGAAATATTTAATAAAATTTTAAAAGAAATAATGAAAAATAAACATTTTAATCGTGAAGTTTGCCTCCATAAAATAGGCGAATTAATTTTTGGGGCCGAAATTGTATAGAGAATAGAGATGAATCTTTTGTTTTCGAAAAGCTTAAGGTTTCAATCGAAGTCATATCATTTTTTTTATAGGCTTATTAAAAAGGCACTTTTGACAGACAAAATTAAATGTTAAGAATGTTACAAAAAATGACGCTAGTTGTCGCTTACAAAAGGTAAAGTAAAGGTAAAGTAGTAGGTAAAGATTGTAAAATATTTACAATACTTCTAGTATTGTAAATATTTTACTAAATTTTTGTAATTGGCTACAGTGTAATCTGTAACTTTATTTTTTAAATTAACTCTTGTACTTTATGCACTTTACTCTCATTATTTATCTTACTAGGGTTGCCTGGTTGAGATCGCTTGTTGGAGATGATGTGATAATTCCTACAATTATTTCCTCAATATCACCCTCATGAAAACATTTACGTAGCACCGTACGGTGCCATTCTTTCTTTTTATATTGACTTAACTACCTGTTCCTAAAAGAAAATCTTGTGAAAAACCAGCCATCAAGGTGATGCTGATGATATTTTGAATTACTTCGGCTCGTACGGTATAAACTCAAGTTGGTCTAGATTCAAAATTCACTTTATCTTTAAAACCTTAAGGTTAATATTTTTATTTAACTGTTTTACTTAGAATTTAGAACAACAGGAAAATTATTTTACCATCCATATTTCTTTCATAACTCAAGTTTACTTTACGATATAATTATAGATAACTTTTTCGATATAAAGCGATATTCATTCATAATTTTAACTTTATGTCGATATTGCGGCGAATGAAGAGGGGCATAACAGGGAATTTTATATCAAGGCAGAGTAAACAGTGGTAATGTTATTTTCATTTTAATACGTAGGGTGGTAATTAATAAAATTTGTTTACAATAGCTTAATTTTTTTATCGTCAAATTATAAATTTATAATAAATTTTATATGCATTGAGCGATTGTCTATACATTTAAATGAATAATACTTTTGAAATAATGCTATTTTTTCTAATTTAAAAAAAAAACAACAAAACAAAACAAAACAAAACAAAACAAGGCAAAAAACGGGCAAAAGGCTGACGTGTATAAAGTGGTCCATAGAGCCGTCAATAGAGAGTCCGTGAGAATGCCAGATGCCTTGCGAGTGCGTTGCCGGCCTTTTAAGAATAGGTAGGCTCTTTTCTTAAAGGACTGTAATTCGAATTGGTTCGGAAATACTTCAGTGGACAGCTGGCCGAAAACTGTCTTAAAATTCTCAGTTGTGGAACGACGGAAGTCGAGGTGATACTGGTTCTTATGGGTTAAACATTATAACGTGCTTGTTAGGCGTGAGGGCCCATTGCTATATTCACATCACTTTACTCATAAGTGAAGAGTAAGCCTACTATTTCACAACGCAATCCCAATTTAGGCCATTACGTAATTTAAACAAAAAAATATGTAAATGTATTTCAACCAAATTTACAGTCAATTCGGTCGCATAATAAACCGCAATTTAAAACTCTGTATGATGATGAAACTGAATTCGCAATTTACAAATAAAATTACATATATTATTTCAATACACTGGTCAAATGTTGTGGTCAACAATTTACGCTAAGCTGAATTGATAATACCTCAAAATTATCAGTTGATTTAACTTACTGGGTCAATTTCGTTTGTACCGATGATAATCTAATTAGGTATAGATTATTATTAACTAAAAAGATTTTTTTTACATTAAATAATTCAATATTGTTCATATCTAAACTGCCAACTGAAACTAGATTTAACTATTATGATTGTAAGGCAAATATGTCAGTGGCGTTAGAAACTTTCTGTATCTGTTGCATGATCATTTGTCATTAAAATAGGCAAATTGGTGATCGGCCTCTTGTGCCCGACAAACACCGTTTTGGGTCTAAGGCCGGATTCCTCACGATGTTTTCACCTGCAAACATATAAAGAAGTTGGAGACAGCATTTAGCAGACGCAACGTCTTTGTATACAGGCATAAGTGCAAAAGACTGTTTCTGGTTCTCTGGTACAAAGAAACCGAGTTCTTGGAGAACACATAGGTAGATAGTATGCCAACTATAAGTCCCTTCTTGTGTGTAATTTATTGTACCTGGCTAAGACAAATTATGTCGAGTATATGCGGGTTGCGGCTAGCCCTTAAACATCTCTGGTCCTTAGAAATATCTCTTTCATTCGCCTTAAATTAGCTGTTGGCGATGATTATAGCGATCCTACGACGCATCGGATTTCGCATCACGTACCGAGTGATTGTTGGGCGACAAACCGGCTGCCCGCCGGCGTTCCAATTACTAGGGACATGAAGCCACCCCGCCCGCTACAAAGTTGCATAGATTAATTTATAGATATGATACACACTCCTAACTCACCAGCTGTGATTGGTAGGTAAACGTTTATTTTCTAACAGACAGGCGTATCACATAGATCTATTTCGTATATTTTAATCATAGTTTCGAAAAACGATACGGATATTGATTGTCTCAATTATTACTTATTAATGGTTTGATATAAGAAACCTGATGACGTCATCTTCAAACTAAAGTTCATAAAGCAATAATTTGAAAACCAATTTCATAAACGCCAGCAACAACACAACAACTTAAAGTATTGTTTCTGCAGAATTTAAGAATATATGTCAAATTTCGTATTAATATAACAAAGCCTAAGCTTAAACGGATGGAAGTAACAGGATGTCTAAAGAGAATTAAACCTTTTGAGTTACTCAAACTAGAGTAGTTTGCTGGTGTTGTATCTCGGACACATGAAGATAGTGTCAAAGCATTATTAAACCTTACGACCTCACCAAACACGAACTGTTAATGAACATTATCTAAGTTTTACAAGTATCTTAGAAAATTAAGTCAACCTATAATTACTTAATAGTTGTAATTCATGTAATGTCGCACTCTCTTCTGTGAAAGTTTTAAAGTTTATGGGTAAACTAAAGTTGGAAAAGGACCTTGAGCATCATTATTTCAACATTTTTTTTTAAATTGTGTTTTCTACTTATTTGAAAAAGTGTTACTACAATGTTTTAAAGTACTTTTGTCTTCGGTTCAATTCATTATTTAAGACATCTGTTACTAAACTAATCTGTGTAAGTTTCAACAAACCCCTGCCCTCACTTATCAGGACTTACGTGCTAATACCACCCGAAGGGCACCACCCAATCTGCTGCGCTTATCTCAATTTAATGGCTTCCGTATTAATACGGCCTTTGTCTAATTTGCGGATACTTGGAGCAATGCTTAATCGACCGGTAAAAATTGATGGTTTCCCCAAAATTTAGATAAGGCGCGATCAAACCAACATTCTGATACATTATAATTATAAAAGTTATAAATATGGATGTGTTGGGTTCTAATTGTTTAAGTAGGCCATATTTATCGTACCGTGAAGGAATCAGCATGTCATAACGGCTTGACTGATGCCTTGACGGTACTTTGTGACTGTGATCATTTAATGTGAAGCTTTTCTTAGAAATAAAAGACATGACAAAGGTTAGAAATTCTGTTACTTCAAGTAAAAAATTGAAAAGATTATAATATTGATGACATTATAAGAGAACAAAACGAAAAATGAAACGGACTGGCTTCCTCTTTATGACAAAAGAATCGAGAGAGACAAATAAAAATATGGGAAGATGATATAAGTAGAGCAGCGGGCATTGTGGCTACGTAAAGCTACACACTGAGAATAGTTGAACCTCTTAGAGGGGGCCTATATCTGGGCACAAGGTGTAAAACAGAAACTAACCGGCTTGCCGAATATTAGTGTTTATAGTACTTGACATTTTATGTACTATGATAAGAATGTTTCAGCAATAAAGGCTAATATGTATTATTATTATTATATAGCAATATTAAAGGAGATATAGCGGCCTAAAGTCGAAGTAAAGAAGTACAATCTATTTATATCTTTCGTTTCTTCTTTTCCATACATAATTGCGGGTACCGGAAATCGAAAAGGGTTTGTAGATCAAGGGTTTATTTTGAATTCGACCGCCATTTATCATCCCCAACCAATAAAACTTTTCAATCTCGATTGAAAACAATCGCTTTCTTTCACAGGAAGTAAACCCTTTAGGATTTTCCTCTCAAACGATGTGTACTTTTTAAGTCACCTCAAAGGTTTGGATTGACCGGTTTGAGTATGATCTATTTAGGTTAGTAAATGTTGTACATTGGAGAACATCAGAGTCTGTTAATTAACTTTTTAGAGTTGTTTGTAATATCTAGGAAATTTTGATTTATAGGTTTATTGATAGAGTGAGTTTTGTAAGGTTGGAAATATTTTTTTATTAAGGTAATGGATTTGAGAGAATCAAAACGATGAATTTATTTTTAAGTTCTAAAACAACATGTATGCATAAAATTATACATGAAATTATGACATACAATTTTAGAAATCTAAAGATCAATTATATTAGAACATAATGAAACTAGCAAGGGAAACTAATCAAGCAACAAAATAAAAAAGTTACAAAAAAGCAATATGAGCTAAAACTAAACAATAAAAATATTGAAAATAACTAAAACGAAATGAAAACTTAAACCCAAAATATGTCAATATTTTCTTAAATGTTAGTAGGAGTTATAAGAGTAAGATAGCCGAGATAGTGATTTCACTAGAACATTAAAATTAGAAGTTGAATATATTTTTATATAGAGAGAAAATATACTGTAAGTAGGTAAAATATATTAAAAATTCAGTTCACTTCGAATGAAAACCAGAAAGACATACATTACAACCACTACATATCAGCTTTAAAATTTCCGAAAGAGTAACAACGTAATAGACAATTCATAGAATAAATTCTGCTGAGATTCAAGAATCTGCAAAAATCGTATGATTTATTCTAAATTTTTACTAAGAGTTGGCTCGAAATGTATTCTATGCTTTAAGTCCACTTCACTGTTTTGAATTCTACATCTTTGCTTCCTCGGACGTAACAGTTTGCGCCAAGTGCAATTCAGTTTACAAGCAACATTCAACTCTAACTCAAACACATAAGATTCAACGTCCAATGTATTTGTAGATACTTTTTCTGACGCTAATTCGTAGCTGTTCGAATATATAGAACGTGGTCGTGATGGGATAATAAACTTTATCATGAGTACACAAAGGTGATTTTCGCAAAATAACTAAAAGTTGATAGGATTTTGGAATGTTCAAAGGCCCCTAGAGGCATGATCCCGAATCGTTCATTCATGCTCGTCACGTGATGACCATCCCCTGCGTCCTGCAATGTAGTGTGATGTTTTATTAAGGAGTTTTTCATTTTCGGATCTTTCCATATACCGGAAAGCAGTTAGTGGCGAGCTACTGGTAAATAATACTTCTACCATGTACACGATGTCTGAAATAATTGTTACTTTTAAATACCTCATTAGACATAAGTAAACACAAGTTTTTGGTTGTACTGTAATAGGCATGTAGGTGTTAAGCCTATTGTGCCTGACACATACCATGTACTTTTTTTATCCAACGCATCACAATATTTTACATCACGAACAAGTGAATGATAAATGCGTAGACATAATTTCCATTGATCCACAGCCGGGATTGTTAATCACTATATTTTTAGTTATTAAAGAAACTAATTAATAATTTAGCAGCATTTATTAGTTGCACTAAAAGTTGTTTATTAAACTAAGAAACTTCACAAATTGAATAAGGAATCTTTTTCGCCTCAACATCTATAACTACGATTTTCACATCCACAAAATTTCAATCACGTAGAATCCTCAAAGGTCAGCAGACCCCATGGCCGTTTTCCATTCGTCTTTGTCTTTCACAGATTCCCTTTATGGACGAACCTTTTCCATTTTCTGCGGGTTTCATTATATCGTCGCCTTAGGGCAATTTAAGATGGACTGAGGTCTATGTCGACGCTACCTACCCTTGTAGGATTTATTTTAAATAATGTCATATTTTGAATGAAGATTTTTGTCAGGATGACAGCAGTTTTTAAATTAGCTGGTGCTGGTTGCTATTTGCGTTGTTGAAAATAATATTCATACTAGAAATATAGAAAGGTCTCGAAAGATTTTTTTCGACACCTTTCTATATTTAGAATTTATTAGCATTGTGGAACTATTATTACTTACACACAATTCAATAAACGCAGTAATTTACCCAATGTCTAAGGGTGCATTAGAACAGGCGACTTATATCTTGAGGTCATGCGTTTGAATTACGACTATGTACTAATTGCTTTTCCAAGTAACACTGGCTCGTAACGTACAAAAAAACATCGTTAAGAAACAGAGTAGGTATGCACACAAAATCAAAGATATTTCGGCACAGTTGTAGGAACAAACGTTATCAAACGTAGATCGTTTTTATGTGCGAAAAGGTGCGCCCGAAACGTATATATTATACATATCAAAACATTTACAGTATAAAAGTGAAACAAATGAAAATATGGAGTGTATTGTAAACAGATTGTATAAATAAAGTAAATTCATAGTATACCCAAACTATAATTTGCGCGTTTATTCCAACTATTAGATCGGTTGTTAATAGTTAACTTGCCGTTGAAATTGGAATTCCGATTGGAATCTACTATCACGTGTTTATTGGAGATGCAGGCTTGACGCATCGATAGTCAATGTAATAGTCTGGATAGGAAAATGGGGTGCTTGCATTTAATATGGTAATATAAGACATCGTTGCTCAAATCTCTTACTGACTATGTTTTTTCTTTTAATTATTACTATAAATTATAAATAAACTTAAAGTACGGAAACACCAAAATACCATAGCTGTCTGAAGAGCTTCACCACAATAAAAAAATTAAGATTCTTATAAACTATAGAATTATAGTTTTCTAAATAGACGAGACAATAGATAGAGAAACAAAAAATGATTTCTATACCAAATGTTTTAGTTTTTTACAATGCACTCATAACACGTCGTTACTCAATAGAAAACAATCAGTATATTTTATTAAATTACTAACAAACAGCATATAAAATTTTCTTAACCTTCATACAATAATTGAAAACGAAGAAATATTTGAAGTATTTTTTTAAAGTTTGGTCCCGGTGGCAGTGCACCTCTAATACTGGCGGAGTTTGCTCGCTGTATTGCGATATCCTTGTGCACTTGAATCCCTCGGCGCGGCCCAAGAAATATAATTAAATAAGGTACACACTTCATTGCTAAGTAATCTCATTGTCAATTTTTGTCAATCGCAGGAGGCTCACCTGATGTTATGCCCATGGACACTCGTACTGCCACTCTTTTCTTGAAAATATAGGTGAAAGAGTTCGATAAGACTTATTAGTTATTATTTATAAATAATTAAATGTATACATAACAGACACTTGCAATAATTAGATTTAATTATAAGATGAATGCCGAGAGAAATAAAATATTATAAGGTACATCTCTCACGGCATGAATCTTAGCAAACGTAAACTTTCATATAATCGTAATTTTATAAATCGCATTTCCCCTGCAGAAAAGTACTTACATTATTAATATACCAAGAAAGTAATTTTACATCCTAAAAATATTTCTCTCGGATATGTCTGATATTTTCAACTTCAAAGTTATTTTCATAAATAATAAAAAGCCTACTTGTAGCGCAGTTATAAAAACAATATCATTGTATATTCATGGCCATTTCGAAATGTGGCACTCAAAAGGGATTCGAGACAAAACGGGGCGTTCCGGTGACTGTACATCTGAAATTTACATCTTCAGGTAAATGTGGCCTCTTAATAATAAAAACCGGGAAAAGAGAAGTATTGCGAAACAGAAAATGGCTACACATATGCTTATATTTTTGCTAGTATCTGGTTTGTGTACTACACATTTAATTTAAAAAAATCTCTATGAATTTACGAACGCAGTCAAAAATATTTTTCGCTTAGGTATATAGGTTTTCGAAATTGGTAACACTTTTATGTATATACTGGCAATTTAGTGGTTGTTCTAATTTACCGATTGATGCCAAGCGTTTGTTAAAGGGCTCCTAGACGGGCCTTTTTTTCTCGAAAATGTATAGATGCTAGGGTTGTGATTGTGTCATTGTGGTGATTAAGGCTGGTAGCATCAGCCAGCATTGCGGAAAGACTTTGAGTATGGCCAGGATATATTGACAAATGTTTTTGTATGTCCGATGAATGTTTAGTGTCCCAGCGGTATGGCCGAAACGATCGGTTTGCGATCGAAAATACTGCATTATTAATGTCTCGTTTTACGGTCGAAGTGCCTTTTTCTTGCTATGTGACAACAGGTATAGCTCATGTTCGTATTTTTTCTTTGTATGATTGGCCCAATCTTGTGAATAATGAGATCGAAGTCTTTGAAATTTGTGCAAAGTTTTTAAATAATAATTGTTCTTCGAGACTTAATTCTAGAATTAAAATATCGAATGTGTGTACATTTCTGTTGAAATAAGGTCAAATACACTTTATTTTTCGTTTTTGTTTAGTTTTAAAACAATATAAGCTGCTGCAACATGTATGAGTTTGTTCGCCATTGCAGCCAAGCATGTAGTAGTGTTGTATGTAGACCGTGTAAAGACAAAATATTGAGCAATGTACATACTGTTGCAGAAATATTGCCGAGATATACATTTTTCAGCCATATTCTGCATTAAAATGTTTGTTTTGTATTTTCAGGATATAGTTGGCGATGATGTAGCCACATATAAAAGTTTAGCCCGTGTATATACTTTTATTCAATTGTACAACATTTATGTTATAGTATGTCAAGTGAAGTGTTTGGGGTGGGAAGTTGGGGATGGTGTTGGTGGGAATCGCTGATGAAGTGAGGTCAGCATTGCCTATAAAAAGCCAAATAAAACCATCTGCTGTGTTATGTAGTGGAACACTAATGTAAGCAGAACCCCGGCCAGTCCGAGTCATCCACGTCCTAGTCGTCCACCCTGGGACCTGCTGCAGCCACGCTTCCGCGTGCCCACTACCTAGAGCTGCAGCTGAGCTAAGGATGCAGGGCAAAAGGCGAGCATTCTGCGCCTTAAAACAGAATCTAGGGAGGTAACCCGCATAAAACCGAGCTTGTCTGGAAGCTTTAAAGTGGCAGCCCCACTATCAGACTAGGGCACAGTGGGCTAATCTCCTGCTTGCCTGAAAAACAACGATTCAAGAAACTGAAACAGCGAGAAGAAACCGGACCGATCTTTTACCGACGACCTTTGGCATAAAATCACGGACACGAATTGCTTTTTGGAATGTAAAAACGCTTAGCACCGACACTCGACTAGCACAAGCAGAGACAGAAATGATTAGATACAATCTGCAAATACTTGGTTTAAGCGAAGTGCGCAGAAATGGTTTTGGTGAATTGAGAACGTCCAAAGGCCTAACTCTCCTATACTCCGGGAAGGAAAATGAGGATGATGACCTTGAATATGGCGTCGCTTTTATCCTCTCTAACTCCGCAAAGAGGAGTCTTTTGGACTGGAAACCGATCTCAGACCGAATCATTTGGGCCCGTTTCAACTCAAGTGCCCGTAAGATCTCCATTGTACAGTGTTACGCTCCCACCAACACGTCTGCGGAGGACACCAAGGATGATTTTTACAACACTCTAAATGCCACACTTAAATGTATTAAGAAGCAAGACATTGTGATCGTCATGGGGGACCTTAACGCGAAGGTTGGAAGCGAAAACAGCAACTGTGAGCGTAGCATGGGCAAACACGGACTTGGAGCACGAAACGAGAATGGCGAACGGTTTATAGAGTTCTGCCAACAACATGACCTGACCATCGGTGGGACACTTTTCATTCATAGAGATGTACATAAATACACATGGAACTCCCCGGATGGCACCACGAAAAACCAAATTGACCACCTTGCTATCAGTTCGACCTGGCGCTCATCGCTCCTTGATGTTCGCAACCGAAGAGGCGCTGATATTGACAGCGACCACCATCTCGTTGTTGCCGAAATGCGACTTAAGGTTTCGATTGCGCGACCAGCTGGTGATCTTGGTAGGGCTGGAAGAAGGTTTGACGTCACTAAACTGCGAGATCCTGAAACTATGAACAAGTTCAGGCTTGAGCTCCGTAACCGCTTCGCCGGACTTCACAGTCACGATGACTCAATAGACGAAGAGTGGAAACGCATCAAAGTGGCCTACACAGAGACCAGCTCTTTCGTATTAGGTCACACTAAACACTCGCGCGAGGAATGGATTTCACAAGCCACTTGGCAGCTGATAAACGACCGTAGGGAACTCCACCTAAGACTGCTAGGAACCAACGACGAGCTACTACAAGCCGACCTCAGGCAGCAGTATCGACAGATTCGTAAGAAAATCTATCGCAGCTCGCGAAATGACAGAAGGTTGTGGGTTGACGGTATTGCTGACCAAGCGCAAATTGCAGCTAATACCGGCAACATGAGAGACCTATATAAGGCAACTAAAATATTGGCAGGAAAGAGAAGTCAGCGTAAGAAGCCTCTAAAATCAAAAGGCGGTCAGCTCATTGTAACATCAGAAGGGCAACTGCGACGCTGGCGTGAGCACTTTCAGGAAACGTTTCGTCCCACAGAATTGCCCACTCCTGGTGTCCCGCAAGACACATCTCCACCACCCAGGCTACTTCACATCGATATCGAAACACCCACACGTGATGAAGTAGCGAGAGCGGTCATGGGGCTTAAGACTGGTAAAGCACCAGGTCTTGACTTGATAGCGGCAGAAATGCTAAAAGCGGACTTGGCTACCACCGTCGACGCGCTGACACCTTTGATTGGCAAAATCTGGACAAGCGAGAAGCTTCCGGAAGACTGGAATAGGGGCCTACTTATAACTGTGCCCAAAAAAGGTGATCTTAGCCACTGTAGCAATTGGAGAGGTATCACTTTGCTCTCAGTCCCTTCCAAGGTTTTTTGCAGAATTATCTTGGACAGGCTGTCTGGAGCCGTCGAGCCCCTCCTCCGCATTGAACAAGCTGGCTTCCGGCCTAATCGCTCATGTACTGACCAAATTAATACTCTTCGTATCATCCTCGAACAGGCATCAGAATGGCAGAGGGGGATTTATCTTACCTTTGTTGACTTTGAAAAAGCTTTCGATACGCTGAGTTGGAACAGCATATGGTCGCGACTCTCTGTCATTGGTGTCCCGCCAAAGATAATCAACTTAGTAAAGGCCAGCTATCAGAACTATTCTTGTAGAGTGACTCACAATGGCCTCGTCTCAGACGATATTCAAGTACACGCGGGCGTCCGACAAGGCTGCTTACTCTCGCCACTACTTTTCCTGGTTGTTCTCGACGGGATTATGCATCGCACACATCAGAGCAAGCGCCGCGGCATAGAGTGGGGATTAACCAACATATTGGAAGATCTGGATTATGCCGATGACCTATGTCTGCTAAGTCACACGCACCGTGACATGCAATCCAAGTTAGACGACCTGGAACGCGAGGCGGGACTGGCGGGACTCAAAATCAACACCCGGAAAACTAAAGAAATGCGTGTTGGAGTTGATAACCGCACCCCATTGCGGATGGGAGGGGAGAGCGTGGAGATTGTTAAAAACTTTGTTTACCTCGGAAGCGTCGTGTCTGAAAATGGAGGTACAGAGGAGGATATCGCCTCACGCATTGCCAAGGCCCGAGCAACCTTTGCACAACTTCGGCCTGTATGGCAGTCACGGATGCTGACGCGTCGAATCAAGTTTAAAATATTCGGATCCAACGTCAAGTCTGTGCTGCTTTATGGATGTGAAACGTGGAAGGTCACCAAAGACATCTCGCACCGACTCCAAGTCTTCGTCAACCGCTGTCTTCGCCATATTCTGGGTATCTACTGGCCTGAAAAAATCTCCAACGAGCAACTTTGGGAGCGCTGCCGAGAAACCCCGATCAGTCAGCAGATCAAGAGGCGCAAGTGGAATTGGATAGGCCATACACTTCGAAGGGATCCCAGTCATATTCCCAAACAGGCGCTTGATTGGAACCCGCAAGGAAAGCGAAGGCGTGGCCGTCCCAAACAAACCTGGCGCCGTACAGTAGCGGACGAGGTAAAGACAGCTGGTAGGACTTGGAGCGAGGTGAAGCACGAGGCGCAAGACCGAACGGGATGGAGGCTCGCTGTGGACGCCCTCTGCCCCACCTAGGGGTTATAGGACATAAAGAAAAGAAGATGTCAAGTGAAGTATGGTGTCTTGGGTGCAGATGGAAAAAAGAGTGCCGGAGAGACAAACCAGTTCTTCTCGCCCCATAAAAATAAGTCAATAAAAAAGTAAGATGTTGAATAAATTTTGATTTTGATTAAATTCGTAGGAATCGTTTTTAGGTCGATTCCTACGTGAACCATCACTAAGTTCGTCCAAACATGACCAAACCAAAGCGGATTAATTATTTTTTTTATTTATATCATATCTCTTGATAAACGTTACTTTATAAGCAGCTCAAATGGGGTGGTAACTCACAGTCCATATTTTTAAATGCGTAACATTTAATTATTTATATTAGAATTTTAATTAATTATAATTAGAATTTTAAGAGAATTTCGTGTATTTTTTTTCCAGTAAGTCTATATAATTCTAAACTATTACGATGACGATTGCCTTTTCGTACTACGTAATTCTATAAGATGAAAAGCTAGGTTTTTAATCTAAGAAGTCGTTAATTCAATTTTATTTGGAGTCCAAGTACCATTCAACAATTAATCATTTATTTATAAGAATCCAGCATTCAAATAATAAAGTCTAATTTCGCCTTAGCATTTCACGTTTCATATGTGTAACTCATTTCCCGTATTCGCATTCGTGCTAAATAGCGTAGTATTTCAGGAGTTAAATTGCTTATTGTTATTGATTGTGTTGTATTAGGCAAGGCTCAATTGCTTTTATGAGACTTACAAATGTTTCGAGAGAATGGGACGTATGTTTCTCCTAGTACGTGTATCGCAGATGAGAACTTATGCTAATAAATATTTATTGATGATTGTTCGTATATCTGAAAATCAGGTCCCATCAGGATCCCAATAGAGCAAAAGTTAGATATAATTTGACTTTACGTAATAGGCAAATAGACTATATTCTACTAGATTACATACTAGAATTTTCTTTTGTTTCTATCAATCAATAGATAAATGTTTTCGGATTAGATTTATTTTTGCCTATGACATAAATATATTTAAGCCGATATGATTATACACATTGTGCATCGCGAGGTTCTGGGTTCGCTTTCCAATGAAACCATTCTTGAATTGGGTTGAAAGGTCACAAGTGAACCCGTCCTTTTAAAAGTATTGGACTTCAGTGAAGTCTTGTATTAAGTTTTTGTTTTGGACGGAGTATATCATTCTGTTAGTAAGATGCGTTGTTATAAGTTGATCATAAAACTAGTCGATAAAAAAACAGAATAACCGGGTTATAAATTGATTTCAATATTATGTATGCAAAATGTGAACAAATTTCGATGTTAATATAACACCGACCGAAATAGGGAGTGGAACAGAAGTAGCCATCAGAGACCAAAACAAAACCAGACATAAAATTCTGCTATGACATCATATTTACCGTTTAATCTTATCGAAGCGCGCTATTGATTCCTCTAACTGGTTGTAAAATTTTATGCGATTTAAATTGCCTATAAATTGTGCGAGTTTGCGAAATTTGACAATAAAATATTAACTCGAATAAGCTTGGAACATGTACCGATTTTGAGGTGTGAACTGTTTCACATTTATATCATATTTCCATTTATTTTTTTACAACAATATTTAAGATAGAGGTTATGTTTTGTATATGCGTTTGTATGGGGTAACAATGAAAATGTTTAGAACTGGCCAGTTAGAAACATTGCAAATTAATAAAAACTTTTTAGAATTTTATTTTTTGAACTCTTTGGTAACTAATGTAGTATATTGCATTAATTTGTCATTTATTTTTATGAGTTGGTGGCAAATCTAAAACTCTTGCTACACGTGAACACTTAAACAGATTCCCTCGGCTGAGTAATAAACCAAATTTTGTCGAATTGTTCGACTTTAATGTTAAATAGAGCAGAAGTCAATTACAGAATTACAAAAAAATCCAGCGCGTGCCTTGTTCCATTGCGTGATAAGATTTTGAACTAAATCTTTGAATATTATCTTGATCCTATGATTACTCTGGACTCGGCCCTATAAAAATGCAAGGTTAAGTCAGTTAAAGGACATAAATAAGATAAAGTTTATTCATACGTATTGCCATGAAATTACCGATTGCCGCTACACTAGTCGAGGTTGACAGGCGAAGTATAATTTACGGCCCTCGTGGATGCCGATAAAAAACCTTTGTCATAAGCCAACCCGGCAACACACGTATTTTACGAGCAAATAAATTTCAAACACTATTATGATTCAAATCGCGCCGGACCCACAAAATACAAACAGCCTTTAAAAGTGTCCATTTGGATACTATTTTTATACATTTTTCGTTTGGCATTGTGACCGCTTTAATATATAAAAATATTAAGACACTATTTTCATTGGGAATCTATAAAGTAAGATCAGAGAACACCGATCACAATTAATCACAACGTCTTTAGATTCAGAATGCCATACCAATATACAATAATTATGTGTTCATAATTATGGCATATTGGCATGAAGAAGAGTAAGTGTATGGGTGCAAGGGAGTGAGTGAGTGAGTGATTGAATGAGTGAGCATCTCTCTGAATCTGAGACCTAATACGTAGTCACACACTTCTTCATCATTCACTCATTCAATCACTCACATGCACCCACACACTCACTCATTGCCTCATGCGTGTTGAAAACATTTAAAGATTAAAATCAAAAATAAATAATAGAAAATAAGAAATCAAATTATAGGTATATATAAAGTAATCTATAATTAAGTTTGCTATGGAAGAGCTGGGAACCCTGACACAGGAATTTTTTACTCAAAATGGTTTCCACATCTTACACATTGTAATGCATATGTACTTATCAATCATCTTAATTAATATTTTTTTTATACCATAAGGCTAAAATGAAAATAAATTGTAATTAACTTTAATAGAAGGTAACTTGTATTAAAAATTATTAAAAAGAAACAGAAAAAGCTGTCTGCCCAATAGAGTTTACTTTAGTACGGTATATATAATATACTAGTTTATTAACTTTATTCGCTTATATACAAGTGAAGTGGTTTAGCGAAAGTTTAATGTAAGACAAAGTACGGGTCAGGTTAAGAGGCATAGACAACGTTCTCGAGAGGTTGAAAGTAGAGTGAAGAGGTTTGATCAAAGTAGGCTTTTGTGGATAACTTTTACTACTTTAGATAGTTTAGTAAATTGTTTTTAAATTATTTCTTAGTAGTTTTCAGTTTTTTACATATATTACTAGCGGATCCGACAGACGTTGTCCTGTCTATACGTCTTTAATTTGAAAATTTCAAACTTTTTTTAATTTGATCGTAGCGCTAACTGTCGGGACAGACTAAAATTAAAATTCGAATATTATTTAAAATTTGACAGTGCGATGGTAGCGCCGTCTGTCGGATCCAATGTAAAACATTCCAAAATCAACAACTACTAATTAATTAAAAAAAACATTGTCCAGCGGACAAAATTGTGAATCTAAACCATTCTCGAATCTCCACGAACACACACAAAAAATTTCATCAAAATTGGTCCAGTCGTTTAGGAGGAGTTCAGTCACATACACACGCACACAAGAAATATATATATTAAGATTACCCGCTCAGGTATCGATTGTAAAACTGCGATATCCATGCATTTATAAAGTCGTTACGGAATAGAAAAAAATCTGGCATTGCTCCAGTGCCTGATGGTTAGGTCGGTCACATTGAACTGTTGCTATTCGTACCCATATCGAGAAGAGCACACATTACACTTAGTATGAAAATAATTTTTGAACTGCAAAGATTTACTCGTAATAGCCCATCGAGGTTTCAGAGCAGACTAACTAGCAAAAAAGTTGCGCTTTAGGAGTGGCGCCCGTTTACAATAAATTCGTCATATCGCATTTGAAAAACTGTCTTGGTGGAAACGCGGTTGAAAAATGGAAGTACAAAGGCGAAACAGCCGCAATGACTAAGTTAATCCCTCGAAAAGTTGTTTCGGCCTTTTCGGTAATTATCAAATAAAACCAACGAGATGTTGACAGGTCACGGTGGATTCTTGTCGTATCTTAACAGGTTTATGGTTAGAAAAAGTGCTGTCTGAACAGCAATTCAGCTGAAGAGACGGTATTACATATCCGGACCGACTGTCCTGTATATGACAGGTATAACACTGATATGGGAATAACAGTAACAGAGACGAACTTAAAAAAATGTGCAGGGTTAAGATTTTTCTGAAATTTGCTGTAAATGTTATTCAAAATGTTAAATAAAAAAAATGTCATTAATTTAAGTTGTACATATACGTAAGTTATTTAATACCTTCGCGAATACCAAATTCGGGGAAATAATGAGAAAATACATTAAAAAATGGTCCATTCAGTTAACTCAGAAAAGGTCTGCTTCAAGTCAGTTTTATATACTCTAGAAAATAAGGCTTTTTTGTAAATATATTAATTTATTATTTTTATTACTGTTTTATGTTGTGTTTTCATGTGATAAAAATCTAAATAGCTAGCTTTCTAAGCAAAATAGCCGCACTGCAGTAATCTGTAATGGTAACTTGTTAAAATAAATAATATGAAAGTTATAGTTATATCAATAATTTTTAGGAAAATTGTTTTTAAGAAAAAAACAGGCAGGCGGCTCATCTGATGTTACGTGATTCCGTCGCCCATGGACACTCAGGGCTTGCGAGTGTTGAGGAGTTTAAAATCTTTTCATGTCGTAATATTAATAAAAAGTTTTTATGAAACAATTAGAATTATGCTGTGTCCCATCGAGAGGTTGTTTTAGATTATTTCTAGTATATTCTATATGTCTTCGCAATTCAAAACTTTAGACGCCCAAATTAGAGTTATTTGTTCTAAGTTTATTAACTTCAAATGGGAGTACTTACTCTTAGAATTACGTCTAGACTTATTCTAATTTTAAAACTTATGACATTCCACTTAATATTCGTAAAAAATTAATTCATTGAACTGTTAATTTAATTTTGAATATTTCAAATTTCACTAAAGCAATAACGCAAAAACTTTCGATTTAGTAAAGTTCGTATATAAAAGGGAAACTTTATACAGGCTGTTAAAATTAAACTTTAATTTGGATCGACGATAAGTGGTAATCTATATATGGTTATAGCTAACTTACCAAGGGCAGACATACGTTTGACATGGATTTATAGCTGATGAGGTGCAGCTCAAGAAACATTTGAGAGTTTATTGTCAGTTCTTCTCTTCCGTTCTACGCCCTTGTAAAATTAATGTAAAATTAGAAGCATTTAATCTATATTTCTTTTGTTAACGTTCATAAGTGTACATTATGTTACCAACATTAATAAATGACTTTGAATTTTGATATATTTTAATTTTTATTTTTCGGCTAGTATAGAATTCAGTTCCTTCAACGGTGTTAGAGGCCGTAGATTCGATCCCCGGCTATGCACTAATCGACTTTCTGCCTATATAACATTCACTCTCTCACGCTCGAACAAGAAAAATATCGTGGTGAAACAATTACAGCATGTGTCAGTGTCACAGAAAGCTTATTAGATTTATTACAAATGATCATGAAACGGATACAAAATCTGAGGCCCAGAAAAAAAGCATGTAGCCAATGATTTTTTTTTTGGTATTTATTTCAGCAATATAATAGCTTTTCTCTTGATGTAAATTACTAGACCTGGTGGTTTTACATAGCTTTAAAGACTAAATAGATGACATTGGTTATTAGATTCACTTTAAATATATTTAAATGTACCCTGTATAGTAGAAGCATTCAACTCGTTACTAAGGCATGCCCAAAATAAACACCGCCGACGCTATGAAGCTATGCGGTAATTGAGAGAAAAACCCTTTGAAATATTGTGTAATTATATTTTTCTGTTTGCCGCTAACAATTTATCTGATACAAAAACCTATCTGGTGTAAAGATTGACGACGCTTGGCTCGGAACGATTTTGTCATTGATTTTTTACACGTCCTTGGACGCGGGTCTCCGATTTTCTTTATTCATCTGTCAAATGAGGAATATTTGGAATTTCTTGAGATTAAATCGATCGATGAGAGAACACAGAACTTTGACAGAGTTTGGACAGTTTAATAAGATTCGTTTAGTTGTTGATAATTTAAAGGTTATTGAAGTTATACTTCTTTTGGCGCGATGGATAAAAATGATGAGAGTGAATTTTTTATTTGTGAACACCTAAATTCGACATCGTAAAGTTAGGTCTAGGTGGCATAGAAATCGATATATATGTTCAAGTTGTAGAACTAGTTTTTCAACGAAGAAAATACTTTATACATAAAACATATATATAACAGCTTTTGTGAAACAGCAAAAGCTGTTTTATTTGTCCACAGCAATATTTTTTTTACGCTGCATAAAACCTTACTATTGGTTATTATTAATATTATATATCACGGGAAACAGTTCAAGTACCAACCCACGTATTCGCGGATCAATACCGAGCAATTTAACTAAACTAAATAAGTAAGAACCATTTATCCCTTGAAGTGGTTTAAAATTAGGAACAACAGGGATTTGCTAGAGGTATCGAGGGGTCAAGTAACTCTGGTCGTGTTTTCTACCCACGCGTGCTGCTTTATTGGCTTGAATTGCCTCTAAACGGTACCAATGAGGCATTTGTTGTATATTTATGCCCCAAGACATGCATCGTGTATAATAAAGTACGAGATATATAGAGGTCGCCACCTTAAGATTGCTATACACCAAGTTAGTCACAGAAATGGTTGTTAGTACCTAATTTACAAAGAATTTCCTAATAAACATATCAGAGGCGTGTTGGCAATAATATTAACTTAACAATTTATATGGTAATATTTTCATGTTTATATTTCCAGAATTACTGGCAGATTTCATTGTATAGCACCGTCAGCACATATTTTCCCGAAACAACTTTGGGGTCTTCCAAAAAAGAGCGTATTATCTTTTAAAGCCCCCGGCATTGCGGATGTCCATGGGCGCCGATTATAACTTTACATAAAAAGGGATAGTCAAGTTAAAAGCGAAAGTTACGTGTCACATTAGTACTCTCCTCTTTCTGTTATTTTGAAGACATTTAAGCATCTGTATGTTATCAGACCAATTACCCATAGCGAAAAAATAATTTAAACGTGCAATAGAGAGCTTACAATAGCGGAGATTTAATGATATAATAATGCTTGTAGTCATTTTGGAGTGTATCGCTGAATAGTCCTGCCAGAGTCCCATTCGATAATATTTATAAAAAAGAAACGAATCTCTTCTTCCATAAATATATACAAGCACGCGCTCATAGATCATTTAGTGGTCTTTGAGCTTCCGTAACCATAGTTCAACACGTCCGTTTTCCTTTATAAAACATCTCGGATTAAAGATCAATGTTTATGTTTGAATGTTTTAAAATCCAATATTCCTGTTAGTCAATGCATAAAAGGGTGTATTAAATTTTATTAGAGGATGTCACGGGTAAACAGAGGGATGTTTGATGCGCGCGTCGTTTGTTTGATTACTTTTTTAGAGGGCCAGATTGATGTTACTTTGGGTAATTAATAATTGTTGATATGCCAGCAAAGTATCGAGAAGAAAGCAATTACATTTATTCAAATCAAAAAGGGCTATCAAATGATTTAAAACAATCAGTTCTTTATTTAAATTCCTTGTTTATTTATTGTATGTATGTGTATTTAATATACTTTATAGTGAAAAAATCTGCGTTTACTAATCAATGCGATGATGTCATACCCTGAAACGCGCAAGCTATTCCGGTATAGGATAATATAACTACTCGATATCAGCCATTGGGCCCTATGGACGCCGGTCCAGAAGCCCCAGTGGTCACATGTGACCCAGTGTCCCAGTAAGACTGAACAAGGAATCTCTCTTTAGGTTGGAGAAATGGTACACCACCTTCCTCCACAACTTACTTAATAAATTGACAATCACCAAAATAATATTTTTTCCGGATGTTTGTGCATGCATTTGTAGCAAAACCTTCAAATTGCTTTTATTTAAACCATTAATGGTGAATGTGAGAAATTAGATCAGTGTTGGTTAAGTGGCATTAACGTGCGCCTGTCATCCCACAGGTTGTAGGTTCGATCCACGCCTGTCTATCAATGAACTTTCCCTCCAAGTGCGCATTTAACATTAGCTGGAACGGTGACAGAAAACATCGTGAGGAAACCGGCTTAGATCCTAACAGTCAACGGCGTGTGTCGGGTACAGATCATCCATTATTAGATTACAAATGATAATGAAGCAGATCCATTAACCTGACTTAACAATATTTTTAATACCACAATCGTACCACGTTTATTCGTTTATATATTTTGATAAATTTTATGAAGTCAACCAAGTGTTAATATAATAACTTAACCTTTATGAGGCATTTACACTTTCTATACCCGTTACATAGTCAGCACGACTTGACACCGCTTATCGCGCAGATTGCATGTCAGAACACCTAAAACGAAACTATGATACATTGCCACGGAATACGTAAGGATTTTGCTTCATATTTTATGTCCATTTTTCACGTCATCAGGTTATTACAGAATATTTGTAATGTATTTATGATTCATTTATTTATTTACAGCTTACGTATGGCTAAAATACAGCTGAAAATATTATTACAGTTAAGGTATTTTTATAAAGTTAGCAGAAAACCATTATTTTTTTTAATGGTGTAGCACCATTGGGATGCTGGGTTGATATCACTTATAAGCCTAAGATACTTAGAGTTTAAGATTTATTACAGATTGATGTTGTCTTGTGTGCAAAGTTAGAAATAAATTATACCAAACTTCAGATTAAAGGTATACTTTTCTTTAACAGAATCCCAGAGGCTCTTTTATCTCTGCGTTTTAATAATTTTAAGAAATGTATTAAAAGCTGTGTAGAAAGGATTACTAGAAAGTTAACGATTATCTAGTTGATAAATGGGTATGGGACTAGTGCTAGACAGGCTACTTCTAATTCATTTGAGATATTAGTTTTAAAATAAGTGTTGTTTGATGTTTATATATATGATCATTTGCTATTTTAAAAGAGTACCGAGAGTTTTTTACGCCGGCTCTGTCTTCTTTGCCGATGAAATTTAATGACGTGGAATAAGTGATATCTGTAACTTATTTTTTATATAAATTTTTTAAATATCTAAATATAAAATAATAAAGATAATCTTTAGTAAATTGTCTTTTAAACTGAACTAAATACCTATACAATTTAAGGTCATATTAGTCCACTTAAGCTTGCTTGTTTAAAATAGTAAGAGAAGTTACTAATCACATCATCAGAATATTACACCCATTGAAAATTCTATCATTTTCACCGTCTATGACTCGACACATTTGCGGATTGATAGATTCCACAGTTAAAGGAAACTCGTAGTTGTAACTTCTATGGCTCAATTAAATTTCTGAATAATAAAAAAAAATCTTAAATTCAGAGTAATTAGTAAAATATTTATTTTAATAGTTTTTTTAGAATCAAGGGGAAATTTTTGTTGAGACGGGGGCAACCTGTTTTTAAGTGACACTGTCGCCTATGGGCAATGTCAGAAGGGATTTGGGGGCTATTAGGAATCGGTCAGCTTCTTAGGAAAAATACCATGGAAAAATCCTGAAACACGGCGTGTCGTACTTTTGTTCTCTTGGAATATTAAGAATGTACCTATTTCATGTAAATGCGACAACCAATGGAGCGAGAGAGTGCTGCACCAGTGCCGGCGCGACCCACGCAGGGGCGCCCGCGCCGATGCTGGGCGGATGACATCACCGCCATCGCGCAAGGTGAACCCTCACGCGTTGGCCCACGACATACACGAGTAGAAACGGATGGAGGTGGCCTATGTCCAACGGTAGACAAACCAAAACCTAAAAAGCAAATGACTATTCCTAAATGTTAAAGTGTATATTTTTCAATTTAAAATCATTGAAACTTATAACTATTATAATTAAGTTTTAGAAATAAAGGGTGTTACTATTACTACTACTTATTTCATAATTATTTCTAGACACCGTATATATTAGTTTACAAACCAGTCAAGACGTTGTGAATTACTAAAAGTTTGAACACTGTGGCCATTGACGAAAAACTTGAAGCGCATCAGTCGGACGTCTGTCAAATCCGTCACGCCTAATGGATTATTGAATACGAATCAAAATGGCCGGTTTTTGTGAAATGTGTCACTGGGATTGATGCACTAACTGGGCTGAATCTCATTTATATCCTACAACATTTTTCAGTCGAAAGCATATAATCATCATTACTGTGGTGAAATATTTTTCCCAGTTCAACATTTTTTTTGTTTCTCTGTCGCCGGAATTATTTTAACTGTCGTTTCCAATAACTTCAAATTTTAAGTATATTAAAAATTTAAAGATAATGTATACTTAATATTTAAAAAAATATTCTAATATAATAACTAAGAAGTTTCATTTCTGACATTTTTATATCAACCAAAATTTCTATTAATAATACAAGCCAGAGGATATTATAAAATATTAATAGGCACAAGAGGTTGATCAGCTATTACATTGAAAAATGATAGTGAAACAGAAATCTGCGCCCCAGACCTAAAAAGGTTGTAGCACTACTGATTTATTTTATTTAATATTAATAGCCATCTCATTATTTCACATGAATGTCAAGCAATGTCAATACAGAGCCTACGGACGTGTCTTATCTCACGACAGATGAATACACGGATGTAACACGTGTTCTATGTAAATGTGTGAACGGCGAATATATTACATCTAAATGTCTGATTGGCGGTACATTTATATGGTATTTACCTCTTCGTACTAGCTTTAAGTGGTACTCAAGGGTGATAGAGGGTGCCCAAGATTTTACATATATGTTCTAAGATATTTACAATTAAGACAATCAAAATGGTCATTTAACTATAGCTAAACAAAGAATGGTAATTTTAACTGCGTGACTTCTAATGATAATTTTAGATCAACTTTCATTTATTTATTCAAGTATACCACATTATACATAATACCTATAGCTAAGGTATATGTTACAAACTATTTTATCTAAAATATATGAAAATTTACAGTTTAAAATGATTAATTTTTGAATAAAAAGAAAAAATCGCGAAGATTTCGAAGGAGTGGGGCCTCATTTTCTAGGGTGTTTGCGCCTTTGATCTAATACTACAATATAATACATTAATTAATTAATTGTAAATAAAATATTCATTTCGCGCACATGCCTTTCAGACTAAATGATAAAATGCGTAAGTAAATAAGATAAAATCTTCAATATACCAGTAATTTATTATTGGAGGCACGCTACGACCAAGTTAATACGTTTGAAACCACAGTGGACAACTAGTAATATTATATATTCGGAATATAACCTAATTAATTTTATAATCTGATCAATATAATTTCTATACAAATTACCATCAAAATTATATAAAATTTCACAGTAGAATGCCCCATTATTAAATCACTAGAATCTATTGAATAATTTTCGTGAAATTATCGGTTAACAATAGCGCGCATCACCTGATTAATTGATTGGCGTTCCATCTCCAATTAATTAATTAAGTATTCATGCTATAATGATTGTATATCACCCGATCGTAGAGCCGGCCTAATAGTATAAATTTAATGTAGGCAATTTTTGGGTTGTTTTGTCTTATTTAAAAAATATACCCAGTAACGCTGTCGGGAGTTTCACTATTTCTTTAAATTTTTGCCATCAAATTCTGCAGTGAGCAAAAACATTACACAGACATATTTATTGTTTATTATGTAATTTTGTTTTTCCTATCTAATTTAATATATTTTTTTTGTTACGTCTATACATATTATTAGGGTCACCAGTTAGGGCAGGCATGTTTTTACAAATAAATAAAATAAATATTAAAAGATAGAATAGCATAGCCATGTCTCACCATAAGTGCTTTTGGTTTATTAAAAACCCATTTAAGTAGTTAGGGATTGTGATCTGAAATATATAAAAATACCTTCTACATAATTCTTCACTTGTTTTTGTGTACACCACTTGGTGTACACTCTTGGTGCATGGACACTCGCACTGCCAAAAGGCTCGCAAGCGCTGCCGGCCTTTTAAGAATTGGTACGCTTTTTTCTTGAAAGACCCTACGTTGATGGTGGTTAATAGTGCGCGGCAGAGTTGCCTTAATAAACGCTCAGTTGTGGAACGACGGACGTCAAGGTGACAAGGATCATATTCTGCCTTGACGTCCGATGATGAAACTCAGCTGAAGCTAGCTGAAGAGCTACAGAAATAATATCACGTTTATATCCAGATGTTTTATTTAAAACTCATAGTAAATATTTTATAATAGCATAGCCCTGTTGGATACCAATAACCATGTTGTTATGGTCATGTAGATGTTATGGATTCAGTTTCTTCCGGTCTAATCCTGCCATGTACACGTCGTACCAAAAGAGGTTCCTCCCAAGCCATGTAGGCGAATAACGAGACTAGCGCCTAACCTCGGTTTTACATACAATGTGGAGTAGGCGTATTTAAGTACAAATTATTTTATGGACTGTGTGATATAGAAACCATTTCCAACTAAGGCATATTGTATAATATAAAACAAAATGGTATATAGATTTTATGTGTATCAGAAATTATAAAATTTCAGGCTTTATGCTATGCTTAATCATATGAAATATGATTGGTAAGTAACAATGTAAGTAAAAATCATCTTCAAATTTCAAATTAGGAACAAATTTTTGGAACACTTGCTATCTGGTTGTTTCGTCGAGCGAATTATTTTCTTGACTGACTGACAAGTAAAGTCGATCAAATCCTAAGATCGAACGCTTAAATCCTGATTATGTTTAATATTTTGTCTATGTACACCAAAAATCGTGTATCACAGACAAAACATCAGTGTATAGAGTAGATACTCAATGGAGCTGAAATGAGATGAGCCTTATTTGAGCGTACACCTCATAAGGCGAGGATTAGCCTCAAAATAGCCACTTATTTGAGAATTATAACACTTTACTTTATGTTTTGTATATTTAATGTGGTAGAGAATTTATCTTGCTGTGATTTGAATGCAGTTCGCGTTGTCGCCGGCATGCAGTTATCTACATCAGGTGGCAATTCGTATTCTACAAAAGCTTTAATAAGATCGTATTGTACGTTATAGAAATATTATAAGTTTTATTAACATAGTTACTGAAAATTTTATATGTGATTTTGTCAATTTCGAAAAATTAAATAATGTTAGTAACTTTTTTTTATAAATCAACTAGCAGACTCGGCCATGCGTTGCTGTGGCTAAGGTTTTGGTTATATTAAATAGTAGTAAACTATTCAAGGGAAACGGTAGGAGAACTTATTTGGAAGGGATAGCTTATGTGAAACGTTGGTACTTTTAACACAGCGCCATCTGTAATAATATCACATACTAAACAAATATTTGCAATAAAATAAAATTGCGACTACAATTAAATATCTAAGCTACAACAACGTGGCTCACCTGATGTTAAAAGTGGAATGTTAAAGCTATGAATGTGAAATGTTTAAAGTTAAGTAAAATGTAGTCGAGTAATTTGAAAATTTATTTTTATTCATTGTTTAATTTTTGAGATGACTTTTAGCCAACTAAATCACGATAAGTTTGTCATGTTATTCGCATTTAATATAAAGTACATTAAAGCCTCATTTTCTAAAGTTCAGGATCCTTTGATGTTCCATTTACTGTCAAGTATCAGCGATGTAGTCAAGTTGCATTTATCTCCGGAAAGGAGTTTTGTAAGTTTTATTATATCCAACTACTATGTACATATTACAATAATACATATAGGGATACTAATAATAATAACTCATATAGATAATTACACATATACAAATAGTAATTATCTATATAAGAAAATTATTATTATATTCACCAGTGGTAACCGCTGTTAGATTTTAACCCGTGAATAAAAGTTGTCTATAGATAACTTTTATTTTATTTCACTTAACTTACTGGCCAGTGTGTACATATTTGGTTTGATCAATTTAACTGCTTTAGTAAGCTTAATCCGAATTTTATTGGTTTTAGCCAACGAAACACGTAGGCTGGTTTGTTAAATTATTTTAAGAATATTGAAGTTTTTTTTTTTTTAAATTATATTTTTAATGTGGGTTGGGTCTCAATTTCATTTTATTGGAACTCCGTATCCATAAAAATACCTTTAAAATTCTAAATTTGTTAAATTTTATTTTAAACGTTGTTGATTTGACTTTGTATTTCTCTTTAAGGAAATCTTATTATTTATTAATAAAAAAAGTATTTTAATTTCAAACTCATTTAGACATACACATAAAATGCATTACTAACGAAACACACACACTGAAAGTCAAAATAATAATAATTAAAAAAATCTTGAAGAAATAATGTACATTTTAAGTGGGTAATGTTTGTGTGTGTGTTGTGGTTGTATCTGGCCCTGGCTGACCATTATTGGAGCAGACGTATATACAGAGCCAGTCATTCTGCTAGAAACAACAACAGTTAGTTTACACCTCAGAAAAAAATTAGAAATAATAATAGTGAAACATAATAATAGTAAAAATTAACAGTGTAAGTCATGAAGTCTTGGAAGGTTTGTGTGTTATTGTAAAAAAAAATCATATCAATCATTTTGCTTGTATTCCACTTGCAGCAAAAATTTAAGGATAAAATTTCAATTCAGAATAATTGTTGTTAATTTTCAAAGCATCAACAGACATTAAGCTGACAACTTGAACGAACACTACTATTCAGTAGTTACGCAAAAGGATTACGATGAACGATTGCGTTAAATATTTTCATAACAGCCTTTCAATTAAATGTTATTAAAATTTTGCATTGATAAATTCATTGTTGAAATTTATATATAAGACATTAAAAATAAACAAAGGATAAACTGGCCGAGTAAATAATATCATATAGTAAATATATCACAATGAATTTACTTAAAACTCCTTTGAGTTGTACATAATTATATTACGGAACTATAGAAGTAGTTAGTAGCAGCCCGTTTTTAAGAATCATACATAAACAATAAGCGAAAATTATTCAAATAAGTCAACGTTAATTAGCTACTACAGACAAACATAATTATATGTTTATGCGCGCTTCTTATAATCTGTGGTCACTTAAAAGATCGTAAAGCGAATAATCCACAGACTATCCGGCGAATAAAACCGGAATACTGACTGAAAAGACATAATCCATAAAAAGTAAACGCACTTCATATGGATAAAAGTCCCATTCAAGGAAACACATTTATCTTCACGCAATAGTCTATATATAGCCAGTCCCGGCTTCGCACGGGTGGACATTTATGACATCTTCCCAGGTGTTAGCATTCTAATGGTGGAATAACTTTTGAAATTAGTTCTATAGTCATAAGAATTCGAATTATTTTCTTTTTATTTAAAATCATATCATTTATTTAAATTAGGCCCATTAAAGAGCACTTTTATTTAAAATCTGAAAACTCTACTATCTTTTATAAAAAAGTATGAGAAAGAGCGTATGCATTCTTAAAAGGCCGCGAACACACTCACGAACCCTTTGGGATTGAGTATCCATGGACGATGTTAATATTTAAGATCAGGTTAGCTACTGTCCTTTTTCCTCCTGCTCTATAAAAACTGTAATTCGCTTAAAAAAACTATTTCATTAAAATAAAATTGGCGCATAAAAAACAATACAGCAGATAATGATGTACACAAATACTTTGTTTTATTGTTCGCTAATGCGCCAAAGAGTTTTTTACGCTTTCGACATTAAATGGAAAACATTAATTAACTATCTAAGATAGTGTTTCTTTGTTATAGAACAGAGGTGGATAGCTCATCTGATGCAAAGACACTGCAACTCATTTATTTATTAAAGTTCATCACATCATAAATAATGCTATTATATCTTCAGTATATTTTACAAGTTATATTATCTAAAATATGATATTGATGTAGGAAAAGCACGTTACAAAAATATTAAAAAAATAAGTAAAATAAAAAAATACTAGTGATTTTTTGCTCAACATTACAACTTTTGCTTTTTTATAAGCTTTCTACGGGATATATATATTTTTCTATTTCTATATATATATATATATAATGTTTATTCCGTTATATTCGAAGAATTCCTGGGTTAGTTTTGGCAGACGGAATATGGAAAACTCATGGACGTAGCTACGCTATTTTGATGAGCTTTAAACGTTATTAGTATCATTACCATTAATTATTAAAATAATATTCTTTGTGCTTGAGGATCATACCTACTTTCTATTAAGATAATGACTACGCATAACCAGGTACTCCAAAACAATGTTATTAATGTATTCACGTCGCCCACTTTTGAATCCACTAATGTTTACGAAGGCAAAGTCAACATATTTGAATGCGGAAGTTTTTGGTCTTATGAGGGGTAAGGTGGTGCTGTTATTTACCCATTGTTGAGTTTTGTTTACATAATGCTAGTATTGACTTAACCGTGAGAATTGTAAGCCCGGTAGGTCTGCATTGCGTACTACTGTGAAATCCCACTTTGATCTTTGTAAACAGCTACTAAAATTTTTTTGAATTTTGATTAGGTGAAGAGAAATTTAGTCATTTTTAATTGTTGAATTACTTTATTGCTTATACAAAAATACGAAGAATTTGATAATAAACCAACTATAATTTAATATTTTTAAAAATAATATATTAATTGAGTGTTAGTTTTTGCAGGGGTCTACCCTTTTGGATTACAGTTTTGGCCTCCCCTTGAACTTTTAATTTGGATCTTCTCTCTCTATCTCCATTCTCTTTTCGATCTATGAGGAATTTAAACATCATTATACCTGAGTTTTCATCAATTTTCCTGATTAAAATAAGTTTAAATTTTTAGGTGAATTGTGGTGTGGCCTAATGATTACAATACCATCTAGTCAAGTGCTTACAAGCCTGGTGATACGCAGGTCTAACTGAATTGTATGGGTAAGTGATGAGGGAATATACAACTTGCATCAAATCCAAATTTCAAAGGCGTCCACAGATAAAGAATTTGGTTACAAATCATATTGGGTTTAAATTGTCAGAACTAAATACAGTTATGTTATAATATTTTTTAATGTTATCTAAGTACGAAATTAAAAACATTAATTTTAATTCAATCGCATAAAAACTTTTACTTTAATTTGAACATCTGCTAATTTTAGGTCATTAAAAGTGGTCAAAAAATTCATAGAAAGCGCTATTTAAAATGAATATGGTAGCATGAAAGTATCTATGTAATCTAGGAATACTTTTTTAATAACTTTCATACTTTTTGGAACACAGCCAACCGATCCTTACACTAACCCAGCAAAGAACCCTTAGCCTTTAAAAATTCTCCCCGGTTTTATCCTGCACAATATTTTTTATAATTATTCATGTCGGGGCAAAAGTAAATGACCTACTTTTTAGGTCACAGTTTCATACGTATCTGTTTTATTTTGCAAAGTATAGCTATTTATTTCATTTCAACGTTACAATTTAAAACCTTTTAAATTACAAGCTAATCATTTTATTCTTTAGGCTTCACTCGCTCATACAAATTCCTCTGCACAATAAAGTTGTCAAAGCGTTGAGTTTTCGCCGGGAATCAAACCTGAAACTTCAAGATCTGCATTCAAATAGGCAGCCGGTACTTACTCAAACAGTTATTTCATTTAATAACATTTGTCTATAGAATTCTTAATTGATAATAACAAAATTTTTAGAAAACGACCCGTTTTATTTACGAATACAACATATAAGACCGCACGTATCTACGTAGATAGAGCCTTTATCTGAAACTTCACAACAAAGATACACACAACATAATTAATTCGAGTTGAAAGCTAATTAAAGCATCATGGTGTGCTTATTAAATCCGCTTCCTGTGCTATACAGAAGCTATTATGGACTGTTTAAACCTTGTTAAAGTTCACATTAATTATGCCTTAGACTGTTTGATATCTTAAACATCGATACATTGGGAGCTGATTACGCTCCACACATGTTTCATTCCTTTGTTTCGATGCCAGTTAATAAGGGATTTGGTTAGGAAATTTTGGAATTCACTGTTATGATAAATTTGAGCACTTGATTGACCCCATAGGGTAGGATTTAGAGTTCTTGTATGACATATGTCACAACTGTATAGAATTTGACATTAACATTAAGTTTTGCAATAAGCCGAGGCTTTGTCGAGACCCTAATCCTATTGTAAGCTTCGTCTTACTTCTGTACGATAAGAATGGTTTGAATTTTGATATAAGTACGGGAGTTAGTTCCTGGTAAGTCTCAACTCTGAATTTTATAGTGGCTTGATCCGAAGTCAGAATACGAACTTCCACTCGTATCACCTCGATTACCATACCACCGAGATTTATATTGCATACCAAAAGTTTCTCCAAAAATTAAATATATAACATGTGTGTAGTCCTCTTTATCTCTAATCAATTAAAGGAGATATCGTATGCGCCCAAAATGGTAATTATTCTATGATAAAGAAGTTTTTAATTATCTGTTTACTTTCGAACTGCCATTAAAATCAGCCAGTTGTTCATTAAACTTAATCTTAATATATATATATTTCCTGTGTGCGTGTGTATGTGACTGAACTCCTCCTAAACGACTGGACCGATTTAGACGAAATTTTTTGTGTGTGTTCAAGGGGATCTGGGAATGGTTTAGATTCACAATTTTGTCCGCTGGACGATGTTTTTTTTAATTAATTTTCAATTTATTAGTTGTTGATTGATTGATTTTGGAATGTTTTACATTGGATCCGACAGACGGCGCTACCATCGCAGTGTCAAATTTTAAATAATATTCGAATTTTAATTATAGTCTGTCCCGAAATTTAAAAAAAGTTTTGTTATCATTGTGTTAAATCGTGTGTGACCATGTGCTGGATCGTTAGATATTGTCGTAACATTTGAATAATAATTTTCATCAAAATGGCTTATTAAAAATTGAAATTTTGAAATTAAAGACGTGTAGACAGGACAACGTCTGTCGGATCCGCTAGTAAAATATATTTTATTGAAATTTTAACATCATTTTTTTTATTTTAAACGCGCACCTGATGTAAAATGATTGACTCTCAATTGCGTTACCGGTCTTTGAATAATAACAATTTCATTTCCATTCCTTATGTCTAAATATTATTTATCTTATGTAGTTTGGTTCTACTTGCTGTTGAGACTTTATTTAAATGATTTTTTTCCTTACAGCTACTAAGATATTAGGCAACCAGTTATACATCTCTTTATTTAATTATTTGAATAATACTGTATTTCTTTTAACGAAGCGTAAATAAATTAAATAAATTCGTTACGTCGAAGGTATCTAATATTTCAAAATAAATACTTGGACTTCCGATGCAATTCCACTCACTCCTCAATACCCTCCGTGACCATGACTGCAGCGATTGAAAACGCTTTATGCAAACTGTTGACAGCGGGAAATAAGTTTTATTCATTTTCTATTTACAGTAGCTCGGTTCAAATGTGAAATTCAATTTCTATTGACAGTAGTTTGAGATTAAAAGAAAACACGAATTTTCTAACATTATTTTTTCTACTAAGTTATTTTTTTTCAGAGTGCGGCGCAAACTAGCTGATAGAATGACCGGCGCTGTGGGACAGTCTGCTCCTCAGCATAATGCTGAGCCAGGACCAATTACAACCACATCAGACATGCATTACACACTTCTTTAAAAGGAAAAAAAATATTGTTATCTCTCATTCCTTTTTTATATTGTTATTTTGTTCTGTTTCTGGGTGAGTGTGTTTTGTTTGCAATAAATGTCATGTCTATGTT
This sequence comes from Pieris rapae, assembly GCF_905147795.1. Lineage (NCBI taxonomy): Eukaryota > Metazoa > Arthropoda > Insecta > Lepidoptera > Pieridae > Pieris > Pieris rapae. The sequence goes on along the minus strand of NC_059511.1, from coordinate 9,944,569 downwards.
TAATAAGAAAGATCAATCAATGATTTGGTTATACGTATTATTTGCAAGTGGAATAAATTTACCAACAACCTAATAAAAAGCCTTATCATAGACAAGACGTGGTCAGCCCGGGCAAGCCTTTTTTTCATATGAGAAAAGTCATTATGGATACCTGACAACACAACTGCTTGGTACGAAGGGTTCTATGGACTCAATATCTGTGCATATCCTCTAAAACCCTGGGCCTTCGGCCCTCCCTCTAGATGCCACTGGATATCATTGGTTCTCCGCTGGCATTAATGTTTTGTGATAATAAAGCTAGGGAAATTCTCAAATCACGCCCGATCTTACGTTTTTTAAGCTGGGGGAGATCGGCTCCATTGCTTTAGCATCTGTTTGAGTGCGTCCCCCTCCCCCCTTTTTGGCATATTTGAGCCTAGTAATTATTATTATAATTATATCCCCCATATATCGGGTTCCCTGGCCCTTCTCTTTCCTAAACTTGAACGCTTCGCAGAAGTTCGTTTTGTGTAAGTTATGTAAAATTATTATTATTAATACCCTTTATTATATATTTTAACACATTTATTTTCTAACATAACATAACACCATCCCGTAGCTTCTGTAATACAGAACACGTAGATCGATTCGTTCCGAATTCGCGTTCTCTATAGCTAACTAACAAAAACGCGCACCAATTAACACACGCTACAATTGTATTACGAAAGTTGTCAAGCGTGTTTTCGTTCAAGTCAAGGTTCCGTATAAATGCGAATTTTGTAGAGTTAAATCGCTTAGAACATCTCACTTACATTAGTATTAAAAAACTTTAAGGTTTTCTGACAGTTTTTAAAGGTATTTATATGTGGTAAATCATAAATAAAACTGCTAAAACTCTATTGAACAAATAATTGTTTCTGGTTTATAGACTCATGATGCTTGTATAGAGCATAGAAACGAATAAATAAATTCTTTGTCTCATTGGAAGATTAAAGCCCTATTTATGTACCTGCCTAAACTTAAATTTTATACATTTATGATAATGTCTATTTTTTTATTTCCGCTTACATACCCATATAACATTGGCTCAAACTGTGAAGAAAAATGTGGGGAAACCGGCTTTGTACAAAAAAATCGAAAACACGTGTCAGGCACGTATTAGGTTGAGGAATCTTCATATAATTGATACATGTCAGGCCTAGACCTAAAAAGGTTGACGTTATTTTTTTTATTTATTCATTCACACCAGTGTATAATTAATATAACAATTACAGTAGATATAAAAAGACTAAATAATTTTATTTTTTAATAAACTAATTCGCATATACTGATTAAATACTCTTTTTATAGTGTTACTTTGTTAGTTAGTCTAGTAGCTAGGCGAAAGCCTATCAAATCTGATATCACACTAACAAGACTGAATTAAGAGGTGTGTCGGGACAGTATTTTTTTTAACTATAATGACCTTATTCAATGTCGACTTTTTATAACAAAGTAAGTAGATTCCTTTAGTAACTATAAACATATTTTCCGAACTCTCTATTGTATCTCCTCTTTTGTGAAGACCCTCCTCTTTCCTAAATCCGGCCCACACTAATAGAAGGTTGCACTTATGGAGTTTATGTTATGAAATTTTTTTTTAGAAAATTGAAATGCTAATTTATTTATTTGTTACTTAAGTACACTTACTAATCTAAAAAAATACTGATTTAAATGAAAAAAGATATCAGTCAAAATAAATCTTGATGCATTTGGACCTACGTAGAGTTGTTTTTTGTTCCATGCACTACGGGACCCCAAACATTCCCTACTAATGTGACAGCTGAACAAGATGATTCCTATTTGTTAGAATTCCACGCTTCCTTGAATTTAGTTCGAGGATTAATTAGACTGCAGGGCTAAGAATTTTAAAAAGGACGTGTTAATTGAGACGCGGCTTCCGATTTGTGGGTCTTTTTTGTGGCATTCGCTTGTTACCTCAAACAGTATAAGAATATTGAATGGCTTATTATATAGAATAGGATGCACATGGGAAGGAGGCTCACCTGATTTTAAGTGGTACCACCATGGACTCTTAAAGAAGAGCCTGGCTTGAAATGGCAGCTGATTCACATAGGACTGTTGCGCGGCAAATACTGCCTTAAAAAAGCTCAGTTGTGGAGTGAAGTAGAAAAGGAATTTCGTAATCTGCCTCGACGTCCGATGATGAAACTCAGCTCCAGTTATTACGAACTCCTCCGAATACTCTCCAAGGTAAAGGCGGTGAAAGATGGAAAGAGTGTTCTACACAAAGACAAGGGTGACAAAAATAAATCAGTGGCACTACAGTCTCTTTAGGTCTTGGCCTCAGATTTCTGAATCTGTTTCATGATTATTTGTAAATCTAATAGGCAAGTAGGTGATCAGCCTCCAGTGCCTGACACACGTCGTCGGTTTTGGGTCTATAAGACATGTCGGTTTCCTCACGATGTTCTCCTTCACCGTTCGAGCAAATTGGTGCACAGCCGGTGATCGAACCTATGACCTCAGGTATGAGAGTCGCACGCTGGACCCACTAGGCCAACACTGCTCATAATAATTACTTATAAATAATTGCTCACTACAATAAAAATTAAACAATAAATTTTATAATAATTGTAATGTAATTTATTGAAAATTATACAAAATGTTTCGATTGACATTAATTACATGGAAGGTTAAACGATAAAGAGGAATAAATTATTAATATAATATGTTAGAACGAAAGTGGCCTATTTTGAAAATGTTTAAATACAATTATTTTTTGTAATCATTGCACTTTGTAGGCCACTTTTGTTCTAAAGCTAAATGTTATTAATTATATTCATATGTTCAAAAATTTTAATAGGTACAAGAGAGTTAAATTTATTTTGTAATTAAATTATTGAGGGATAAATTGTATTTATATCTAAATGTAGGTCTGTTGTTAAAGGAGTATATTTTGTTCTATATTTAGTGTAAGGACATAGATACAGCATGTCTCCAAACTTCCGAAGAAAAGCTTAATTTTAAAAGCTTTATTACACACATAAATTGGAATGATTCGTTAGCGCAGTAGTCGTTAGTATTTTGCTATTAGAAAGACATATTGGAACTTTCCATAATAAGCCAAATTACTGATGAAGAAATTATCGCTTATGAAAGAAAAAGGTTACAATTTTTTTTTATGATTTATCGAAAAAAATCTGTGTGTTACTCAAAGTTGTTTTTCTCTGTCATGTTAATAAATCCGTTTATTATTATTATTTTTAAATAAACATGCTGTATCTTACAGATAAATAATTAAACATTGGTTATCTATATCTATGCAATTTCTTAATATCAACATTAAATGAAAAGTATTTCTACCTTATATATGTACATTTAACAGTATGCTAGATATCGTGTGTTTGAAACCCGTCAAGTTATTTCCCGCAGTTAGTACCCGCAGTCTATTTTACAAAAATAAATCTTACTATATACAGTACTAACACTTACATAACTACTGTACATAATTGTTTAAATGAAATTCTCGTAAATCAAAATCACAGCAAATTATTTATTATTTCTATCTACTTGCTATCATTTTAAGAGTTTGTAGGACGTTCTTAACAGTAGCTTTAACATTTATATTGCTAATCTTATCTCTGAAACAAATGAAACACGTATTTTTACAAAGTACGTGGTGTGAAAAATTTACAAATTTTAAATTAGGAACTAAGGAGATATTTTCAAATATAATATTGCCAATGCTCAATTTGCACATAAGGTCTATCTACCAAGATGATGTCATATCCTAAAAATATATAAAATCCACTTTACATAACTAGGCCCCGTATAAAGCCTTATATGAAAACTTTCCTTACAGCTACTACGCTTATAGAATAGTTAAGTAGGTTCAAGAAAATGGATACAATATCGTGATAATACGGTCTATGAATATCGTGAAAATGTAATAAAATAGCGAACGAATTCATTATTGGAAACGAAAAGCTTAGAATTAAGTAGCAATAGTTCTATACATCAACTTTGCCCATAAATGGGATATACATGTAAGCCATAAATATTCATTTTGAGTAACTAAGAAGTTTTACGCTCCCATCTCGGTAAATGCGGGGAATATTAGCAAATTTATGGGCAAAAATGTTAGGAAGATTCCGTCTGACAGGAACTTAGTACTGATATTTTTAACATCTGCTAGGGAACATTAATTTATCATATTATATAGAAAATTTTTGGCTTATACACTTAATTTCCCCAAATAAATTTTGCTCCCAGGTCCAATAATATATAGGTCAAAATACTCTTGTCGTTTGCAGTAAGGACAGCTATACTCTACATAATATTATTAATTCACTGGTATTAACAAATTGATGTACAATCGCGCACAAAATAGTCTTATAACAATGCTTCTTCGAGTTGGTCGAAGGAGTCGCACCATCAGTCACTCTCGTAGACAGTGGAGTTGGAGCTCTGTCGGCGACTGTAGGGTGAAGAGAATTCGATCCTGGTGTCGGGAAGCCAGGTGTACGCAGCGCGTTCTGATGAAGCACTGTAAAGAGAAAACAAAAAGGTTTATATGGGAAAATGATAGGTCTTTGGTGATGGGTGTTACATGGGGGAGATAGACACCATCGTAACATTGATTCATGATTGCATGATAAGCTTTATGCTTTATTAATTCAAACTTCTATGTCAAGACAAAAAGCTATAAAAAAACCTTGCACTGTTAGAATAAGTTCTTGCTGCTCGCTATCTTAATCTAAATAAAAGTTAAATTACACTCAATGCCAAGAGCTTCAGGAAGGTAGAACGATCGTAACGAATGAAGAATGGCCAGTAAAGGGTTCTAGGAACGCTGACTGCATGTACTCATGCCCAAGAACCATGTCATGGTAAAACCGCTTTATTACATTTGTTATATTGAATTTTAAAGCTCAGCTTCGAATTAATTATTAATACTGTCAGAATCTTTAACTCGGATGACAGATTCTGACAGTACTTAGTATTATTTGAATCTAATAAGCGCACGTTGAAACAGATCGTGGCGACGATCTGTCTGAGGTTGCAGTTCAGTTGAGTCAGATACTAAAAGTCGAACAAAACCTAACCTAGTTGCAGCTTGTTAAATCCACAAATAGTGTTCATTAAGCACTAACTGTGTAATAAACTTTCTACACTCAGTTCAACCAGGTTTGTGCTTTGAATAGTTATTGAGCTGTATTGTACTCAAACATAAATTTTTGCCGTAGTTGATATAAGTAGTGTTGCTTTAACTGCAAATCAAATAGGTACTAGTTGCAATAATTATTAACAAAAGATTCAAGAAAAGTCAGTGGTTGTGATAATCAGAAAGGAGACTTCAGTCAAGCTTGTACTATTCGAAACGTAGGGCTGGATTTAAAATTTCTATAAAGAATTTAAAGAAAAACACTTTTTTACGGATTAAAGTTAAGTATTATAATTATTAACTTATAGTTATTTAAACATAATTTTAAATTTAACCGACCTTTCGACGATGTTAAGAAACGTGAAAAGTGCGAAAAGTGTTTTTCTTTAAATGTGTAATAGTTATATTAATTAAAGACAATACTATGTATTATAAAGATTTTTTTCTTGTATCTACTAAAAGTAATAAAATTATGTATATTGTTTTATCGTTTGTAGGTAAATGTTTAAATAAGTCGCATACATCAAGTACCAAAACCTACTGTTTTCTACTGTATTTGTATGTAAATTATATAGAAATATATTAAAATTTTCTGTAACAGCTTTCAACTGCCTTGAAGTTAAGGGTGAGATAAGCGACCCAACTACTGCCAACTTTACAGAAATATAATGTGGCACTATTAAAGTAGAGAAAAAACTGAAAATGAGTTTAAACTGAGTTCGTTATAAAGGCTTTTTATGTTACAGGAGGCAGACGGGCAAGAGGCTCACCAGATGTTAAGCCCATGGACATTCGCACTGCCCGAACTCTCACAAGCGCGCTACTGGCCCTTTAAGATTTGGTACGCTCTTTTGTTGAAGGACCCTACGTTGGTTTTGAAATACTTAGGTATTAGCTGATTCCACATAGTGGTGGTACGCGGCAAAAACTGCTCTCAAAAACACTCAGTTGTGGAACGACGGACGTCAAGGGTAACTGATGGTATTTAATTCCTCTCAACACTCTTCATAGTGAATGCGGTAGGAGATGCAGAGCGATCCCACAGGTTAAATAGCTAGTGTTGTGTTCTTTTTGTGGATTTAATCAAATAAAGGCAGTCTCGTTGTGCATGATTATCAAAAAGCATTAGACGCGTCAAATGTGAATGTTATAAAACCTGTTTTTCAAAATGTAAAGACAATGTTTTTATTTATCCCACCAATACCGGTAAACAGAACTGTATCCAATTAGATACATTCTGTTCCAGCGTTTAAAATGGTAATCGTTGTATTTACATGAGAATAAGTACAATTGGAACATGCTTGGACAATACAAAGGCGGAATAGGCAATGCAGTAATGGCATTACTTAACACCTTGCTAGTTTGTACTTAGCTATAAGCAATGGTTATGAATTATTCACGTCAGGCCCCATTGGTCTAGTCGCGGGTTTCACAACCCAGGTGGCGTTTAAAATTTCCAGTACAACATGCCACTGCCAGTGGCGCATTGGGATCAGGATCATCGATTTTTGTAAGAACATTTTTAATTATTATTATTATTTGTACAAATAAAATTAAAAAAATGATAACAAATTTTGAAAAAGCAGTGTATCAAGGAATCGGTCATCCTATTCTAATGATGGTCAAGAATAGGGTTAAATTTTAAGAACATAAAAATAATCTACGGATCCCAGAACCCTATAGATATGAGACATAACCCATAAATAGTGAATAATATATAATTAAGTACGTGATGTCTGCACCAAGAGACCTGAAGATGGTGGAATTATCTCAAAGCTATCGCACAAGCTCACCGCGATAATTAAGGACTTGAAGTAGTCTTCGCCACGAGAAGATGCGAGAAATGAATAGGACTGATCAATATTCAAATCTGATTCATAGTTTTAAAATAATATCTTAAATACTGCTTACACCTATTCACACATACATAATATTATTCTTGTCAGCCATTGGTGTATCGTATCTTTAGCTAATAAAGTATAGAATACCCACATGAGCCTTGTCATTTGGTCAATATTCAAATGAAATCTGGACAACCGGCGGTCTTTTAAGACGAGAAAAGAGAGGAAAAGAGAGTGCTATGCGTCTATCTGACACTCATACACAATATTTATATTAAAGGCTAGATTTTCATAACAATACCTCCGTTGTACTGACAAATCGTTATGGAACGTCAAAGTCACTTGGCTGTTTTAGAATCGTGTTCTTAAATCTACGCTTAGGTTTAAACAAATGCAAAACATAAACATTTAAAGATTTATAAAGGATTTTTATTTATGTACAAAACTAGTCCATAATAATAATTATTGTTAATTTATATTTAACGATACCGGATTCAAGCCTGGTTTGATATCAGCTTGTGTGTTTTCAAAGTCAAGAGTCTATTAAAATACCATATTATTCTTTAATGGCTTATTATATAACAAGCGAGGGATGTTAAATTTACCAAATGCGTGTTTAAATACATCCTCAAAATACAGTTGTATTCATGCATAAATAAACCAGGAGAATTCGTAATAGCTTACAGCAACTTGGCAACAATTTCAATTGAATGCTAATCACACAAGTTCTGAATGTTTAATTACTTGATTCTAAAATTACAGTCCGCAGAACCATTTACATTTAATTGCTTTGATAACTGCACAAAGTTTGTCTAAGCTGTATCATTTTGGTTTGCATTTGTCCGCAATAGTTTTAATTGCGTTAAATACTATGTTTTATAATTACCATAGCTAGCTAATAAATTTGTTAAGATATTTTCATTATCAAGTGTTTTTCAGTCGTACTGTCATGGCAGTTGTAAAGTTATGTAATTCATATACACTTCATTTTCGCCTTGACGTATGATTAGAGAAAACACGAAGACTTTCTTACTTCTAACTACTATATTAAATTTATTAAAATGTATAAGAAATAGTTTAGTATAATAAATTAATAAACCACCCTGAAATAATTATATTATACACAAAAACAAATTATTTAAAAATCTAACCCTTGCATATTGAATGAACAAAGCAACTAGTTTAGCTTCCGACCGGTACCAAACCTGACTTAGAATATTTACGAATCAAAAATAATTAATTTCCCAAAAACCTGTTTACTTTTGTAAGTAAAATTAGTTGACAATTATAACAAAACGTATGTTTTCCATCGTAGCCATAAAATTATTATTCCCTTCAGTCTCACAGCTTAGGGTGTGCTATTACTCATCTTACTGAGGGCTCGTTTTTATTGCTGAATGTGAAAAATACCAGAATTTTCACCCGCTGCAAAGTGCCCGGATTAATTCAGAAGGCACTTATATCAAATTGGATTTCGAGCGACTGAAGCGCTCGCCATCTTCGCGTTTCCTTTGATAGTGTCCACCTCGAGTCGTCTTTAGCGCCAATTATGTCTTTTTTACTCAAAGAGAATGCTTAAAACTGACATTTTTACATTGACATTTGAGTTAAAAATTTTAAAATCTGTTTATATTGGCTTGTACAGATACTACCTGTTTTAAGATTAAACTTGAAAAACATGTTTTAATTTTAAATAGAATTTAAGGCTGTGTGTAATGGACGTTGTTGACCTAATAATTTGTGCAATGCACTAAACAAAAGAAGAAATAAAATGAAATCTATTTATGACGTCTTTGACACATTTTGTTCTCTATCTGTATGAATTGTAAATCACTTGTGTGGGTTGATTTATTATAGAAACGCAGAAATCAAATGGTATGTTTTCTATTATAGTATAGGCTATTCTTAGAAATTTTTTAAATTGTCAGTTCGTGCATATAGTGATGTAATGATTTTACACCTTAAAGGGTTGCTATTAACCAAGAGAATAATATTTGATAAACAAAAGTCTACGATTCGTAATCAAAGTTGTAACTTGTAATAAATTAAATAATCCACCATTAAAGGTATTTTTATTAATAATTTTTAAAAAATCAGGTTCATTACTTAATCAAATGCCTCTAATTACAGAAGTGTAACTTTTCTGAAAGCTTTCGTCTGAAACTATGGTACATCACATCGCATCAGGCTCATATCTTCAATTTTTTTTTATTTCATATCGATACTATTTTTGATAAGGTAGGCTCGCAAATACGTTGCCCGCCTAAAATTGCAACACTATTTTATTGAAGAACCCGTAGTCATCTTCGTTTGTAAATACTTCTTTGAGCGGCTGGTTCTACATAGTGGTGGTATGCTGCAAAAGTCTTAAAAATCGCTTAGTTGTGGAATGACGGGCGTCGCGGTGGTACGCTTCTAAATACTCCTCTGAATACTCCAAATACTCTTTACGATCATACAGTAATCTAGATAACTTAACTTAATTAACTTGAGCTCCAGATACATCGAAGCTGTAATTGTCCTGACACAGTCTAATAACTTGTATCAACAAGTTTGTTTTAAACTTTCAACTAGTTCACTTAGCACTTATTTACGCTTCCCTGAATATTTGTGCTTCGATACTAAGTTATTACTCCTAACTTTATAATTGGTTTAGCTGTTTTATTGAGCTGTCATATTGGATATTATTTTTGTTTGACTTCATTGGTCCAGTTTCCTATTTTCAGTATTTTGACTTATTTAAACTTAAGTAACCCTATTATGTGCTTAGTTTACAAATACTAGCACTGAGTTTGATTTATCGTTATGGCAAGGAGTTTATGATGGTATTACCAAAAATCAATTCCAACTCCTACAGAAATGATAATATATTATATAAAGTTTTAGAGTTTTCATTTAAAATATTTTATTAATATTTCAAAATATTAAGGTAATCCCGCAGTTTCATATTTGGTTACCAGGTAAGTCATAAATTCGTAGCTCCCGCGGTGGCACCAGAATTGTCTGAGCAAACACAGACGGTCAAATGGAAGTCTTATTGTGCCAGAATGTATTCATTTGTATGGTTCAATATTGACTGAAACTTGTTTTGTGTTAACTTTCTTGGATATTTACGATGGCGTGACTCATAACTCTTTCCTGTCTATTTTATTAGAAATAACTTTATGTTAAATGTACTTTATCATATAATATCATATAAAACTACAAAAAGTATTATATTAAAGTGTATAGACATTATTGGCTTGTTATATTAAGTTCTGGAGCAATTTATTGAAAAATAATGAGTGTGGAAGCCAAGGCGTTTATGACGATTTTTGTATGTGAACAATTAAGACCCATTCATACCGTGAAAGAGGGCATTTTTGGCTGCCGGTAACCAAAAATCACCAACCGACGGTGAATGGAAGATGATAACGTACTTGCTATAAAGAAAGCATATTATAATTATATCGACAATATAAAACTAAGATCAAGGAAAGATTGTATGATTGTATTAAATGATTGTTTTTTTGTTTCTGTGTTTTTAAAACAGCCAACAAATATGTATAAGAGTGCAGGGCTAAAAAGTGTTTTGAGATTTTTGATTTTTTAATTAATCTGTTTGAATTGTGCGTGTATGAAAATAATAAACATACGCTGATTACTTTTTAATATAAAGTCATAAACATATAATAATAAACGTGCATTTATGATACTAATTTGTACCATCAGTAAACCCACACGATATTGCATTTGATTTTATTTCGTGAAGATTATAGATGCCGTATCGAAATAGTAATTACCCAATATAACGTGTAAAGGTTTTAACACAAAATTATGATGTAACGGTCATAAAATGATAAATATTTCAACCAATTTTTTCTTTATAACTAAACTTAATTTACTTAGTACCTTTAAGGAGCTTCTGTCCTAAGTTATGCCTAACAACATATAATGACCATAACATTATGAAAAACTCTTTTTAGTTTTAAATAAATGCTTTGACTTGGCCATCGCATCGATACACAAAGTATCTCACATTTGAGAAGATGTGCAATGTTTAAGCGAGGTTTTGAAGTGTACTATAGTAGCCTACCACAGCTAGATTTTTTAAAATTTTGAAATTAGTATTTATAATTATTCTATTTTTTGAGATTGATTCGTAACAAAACATTTCTGTTTATAATAGCAGTCTAGTTACGTATGTGAGTTTCTAATTCTAAAATAAACTAGTTTATAGTAGACAAAAAAAGGTTGGCTGTCTGATAGCGACCTGCATCTCGTTCGTATTAAGTTCCTCATATAAAAAAAATATTTTTGTAATGAGAAATAAAATTTTTCAAACATAAGTATCATATGTTATAGACCATGTCATAGACCTTAAAACGACAACTGACAACTACTTGTCTGTAAAGAAAAATGATTCAATCACGGAGAAATGTAAAGAGACATCTATACTTTCTATAGTACAGCATCCTGAGTATAATGCACATACATCTGTAGAACATGATTCGGTCTAACAAATGTTTGTTCTAGAGAAATTATCACGTTACTAAAGACCGGTCCGTGTTTCACAACTTTTCCGGATGTAAGGTGGCTTTGTTAAATCGAATTAACAATCGGAAATTAACGTCTTCGGTGGTCCGTTTTGATCAACGGAGGACGTGACTTTGACAAAATCAAATGGATTACTGGCTATAAAAATCACTATTTTAAAACATTCTGGAGATTAAAATGGATTATTTTAATGTTTATTTTTACTTTGTAAACATTTGAATCGTGCTTTGAATTTGGTAGATATAATGCCGGTGAAAAATTTAAGAGAACAAATAGGCGTGTCTCAATTTGTTATGTAAAATTCAGTGCTACGTAGTGTTTTAAAATACTCACATATATTAAGAATGCGACGATAAAGTTTGTGTCGTTTCTGGTATACTAGCAGCCTTCCACAGCTGGATTTTTGTTTAATTTAGAAATCAGTATTTGTAATTTCAATATTTGACACTTATTCGTTACAAAATTTTACTGTAATTTTTTTATTTTATTTTTTGTAATTTTACTGTAAATAATAGAAGTCTACTTACGTATGTAAGTTCCTAATTCTGAAATCAAGTACATAGTTTATAGTAGACAAAAATAGGACGTCTGTCTGATGACGACCTGCATCTCGTTCGTATTAAGTTTCTCATGAAAAAAAAATTTTTGTAATGAGAAATAAAATTCTTCAAACATTAGTTTGTGGAATAGCCAACTGAAGTATTTCCGCACTAATTCGTCTTAGGGTCCTTCAAGAAAAGAACGTACCAATTCTTAAAAGGCCGGCAACGCACTTGCGAGCCCTCTGGCATTGAGAGAGTCCATAGGCAGCGGTATCACTTAACATCAGCCTTCTAGCCGTCTGCCCGCTGTTCTAAAAAAATAAAAAAAAAATAGTTTCTATTACAAGCACGTATTTAAAAAAATACTATTTATGTGTATTATTTTGTCCAATTCACGCAACCAATAATAAGGGGCGGTGCAATAAAAGTGGCTGGGAACAAAAGTTTAAACAATTCCCAATACGCATAACTGCCAATTTGGTTACGATATGGCTGTTGTAAAATCCGATCAACCCCCGTTAATTGTGAGATAGAGGGATGATAATGATGTTTGGATGGAATCCCTATGGCAACGGGCTTAACAGAGATATCCCAAAGGTTGACTCAGCGTTTTATCGGTACATTCTGGGGTTTGCTCAACGAAGTGGTTTGTTAATTTTCATTATCCCATATTTCGTGACTATATACCGATTGAGTGCTAATTAATTGCTTGTCTATTGCTAGCTGTAGTTCCTATTGCTATTTATAGCTAGTTTAGTAAGATGTTAAGGTCTTTTGCAGTCTTAAAGTACCGTTTTTATCAACGAGTATGCATGTGAGTTTGTGGGTGAAGTGAGTGGAGTCCCGTAAGTGACTTCCGAAAAAAGGCGTGAATATATAAAAAAAATAAAGTTACTATGAAATTTTTTTTGCAAAAAAAACAAATATGTGTTGCATTATATATTAAGTTCGTCTTTCTGGTTTTCTTTTCGAACACTATTTGCTATAACCCCGTTTAATTACATTTTTGTCAGCGTCAATTAAATTTTACACAATTTTTTTCTACTCTGACCTCCCAATTTCAATGCAGTGATTTTATATCTAAGCAACCGTTTTATTATTTTTAGACTTATTAAAACAAGTTATTCTTTAATAGCTAGATACTATTAATATCTAAAAGAATCCTTGATTAAACCTAAGCAAGTGTATTATTAGTAAATTATAAAAATTATATGGACAAACTGTGTATGTGTAAATAATAATAATAGTCAAAAATACGGAATGATTTATACAAATAAAGCAAATTTAAATGCTGTGGTAAACTTGAATACCCTTAGATTACAGTACTGAGGTAAATTATATAAGAATATGGTGATTACAGCCCGCTTTTATTATAAAGACAACGGTCAATAGCTTCTAACGTAATTCACGTAGTAATCAACTTGCGTGAGTATAATAGAGCGAGTAAACCACAAAATTTTATGTTAGAATTTAACGATGTTTGTTTTATAAATTGGTGTATTTAATTAAAATTGTTACGGAGAAATATTCAGTTTTTTGTATGACTTTTTTACAGTCAGTTAATAATGCGATTAAGTCTGGAATGAGAATGAAAACAAAAGAAATTTTAAATTTCGAAGACCTTTGTGTTGTTGTGCACATACAAAGAAAATCCTTTGGTGGGTAAGCGAGAGAATGTTGGCCTAGTGGCGATAGCATTCGATTTTCATCCCTGAGTTCGCAGGTTGCATTCTCGATTGTGCACCACAGGAATTTCTGTCTATTGATATAAGCTCGAACGGTGAATGAAAACAAGGTGTTACACCGGCTTCCTTTGCTTATTTTTGCGTAACCATGCTTGATGCCAAACTTTGTCCATATATAAGATTAAGATTTACTAAAAATCAGTTTAATTTCGGAAATCTAGATAATTTAAAAACATTACGATAAATCCCTGTTACAGCTAATACCAGTTAATAATTAAGTCCCCTATCAATTAAAACTTATAATAATCAAAAGTTTCATACCGTGGATTTGATTCAATCCGCAAATAGCTTCCCATAACTGTGAATAGTGATGTTCCAGAAGTTTCCATGCGATAGAAGATAAAATATTTACCAGAATAATTACTTAATTCAAACATACTTTCAACAACAAGTCTTCAACAATGATTATATTATCATTATGTACAACTGGTCCAAAGCAATGGGATTTCTTTGATTGAGTGTTCAATTACCCTAACAAAGATATTCACGTTCATATCGATAGTCGATATTCTTACAACCCTATAGGGGAAATGACATAATGCATGATATGCGGAAACGTATTAAATAAAACGCGAGGGTGCGCCGAGGGGCCACACTAGCATTTATATTATACTCAGAATATTATTACTGAACACTTCTCCATAGAAAAGTTAATATATTATATTTTAATTTCTCCACTATTATATGAAAACGGGCAGGAGTTTCAGCTGATGTCAAGTGTTACACTCTTAAAGACAGTGGTTTCGTGCGTTGGCGGCCTTTTAAAAATTGACAAGTTCCTTTTTAACGGATTATAGTTATGTATTATTGTATTTAAACTTATAATTATTTGTACATAATTTTAAATTTAAACCGACGTTTCGCGTGCTTTACAGCGTGCGTGGTCACGGTGACTGAAGACAAAGGTGTTAAATGTCAAAAAGTATTACAGCTGCAGAAAATAAAAGACAATACTATGACAAGTTCCTTTCTTGAAGGACCCTAAGTCGAATCGGTCTGCAAATACTTCAGCGGACGACTGGTTCTAAACGCTTGGATGGACGTGAAGGTGATACAGGTGGAATTTCGTATTCTACCTCGACGTCCGATGATGAAACTCAGCTGCAAGTCTTTTGATAGATAGATGCATATTAATAGATAGGTTGACACGCATTTCTGGACATGTGTTGGTTTGAATTTTCTTTAGATGTTATAAAGTTCAAAAGTTTTATGCGCTTATTTTGGAAAAGCTTAGTTTTTTTTCATTATTGGGTACTTTTCGCAATTGATCAAAAATATTAAAAGATTTCAAGAATTTCTCGAATATTCAGGTTAGTACGAAGAGGCGTTTTTTTAATAGAACACGGGGCAAACGGGCAGAAGGCTCACCTGATACTAAATGACACCGCCGCCCATAGACAGTCTCTATGCCAGAGGGCTCGTAAGTGCGTTGCAGGCTTTTTAAAATTTGATACGCTATTTAAAGCATGTGTGTTAACCAAATTGACAAAATTGTATGACTATAATTTTTTGAACCACTAGCTGGGTACTTAAAAATCTAAATAACTGTAATAATCGATCAGAACAATTGCAAAACTAACCGTTATTACACGATAAAAATTCTATAGCACCATTTGGCGTTATAATATTCATTCAATCTAAACGGCTTATTAACGAATCTATCCCTTAAATAGCCCCAGGCCAAACCGATAATTTTAGTTTGAATCCCCAGCGAGAGGTTATTGGGACAATCTCAATCGATTTCCATGCTGCGATTTCACTTTATACGTTATAGTAATTTTAAATAATTGTAGTTCGAACAATTTAGAAACACATTTGACAGCGGGGAATGTAATTACTGGTTTTATTTTGTTTCTGGGTTTTGGCCGCATTTGTGTTTACGGTTATTGAGAAATATTTGCATTTGCTGGTAGGCAGCATAAACGTGACAATACAATGTTATATTTAACTTGAGAAAACTGTCTTAAATAAATAAATCAGTGGCACTACAACCTTTTTAGGTCTTGGCGTCAGATTTCTAAATCTGTTTCATAATCATTTTTGAATCTAATGGGCAAATAGGTGATCAGCCTCCAGTGCCTGACACACGTCGTCGACTTTTTGGGTCTAAGACATGTCGGTTTCCTCACGATGATTTGCTTCACCGTTCGAGCAAATGTTAAATGCGCACATAGAAAGAATGTCTATTGGTGCACAGCCGGGGATCGAACTTACGACCTCAGGGATGAGAGTCGCACGCTGATACCACTAAGCCAACAACACTGTTAGGATTATTATTATAAAAGCAAAAGGTGTATTGTACGGGCTTCGAATCTGACGAATTGGTTTTTCATGTTGCAAGAGTTGTGTGTTGTGAGAGTGTTTACACACACGCTAAAAGAATTAAAAATTAATCTGTTCCATTTGAAAATATTAGGAATACCTACTTTTGTATAAAAAAATATACAAAAACAATATTGTTTATAATTAATTAATATTTCAGATTATCACATTAAAATTAGCACGATTACATTACTTAAGGATTTAGTGCACCCCTAAATAGCTATTTATTAAAAATAAATGAAAGTATAAAACCCGTGAGAAGTATAAACAATCACCCCATTAGATAATTCTGATAATAAAAAAATAATTCATAAAGCACCATTAATGGTGGCTAGCAACAAAATATTATAGTAATAAATAATACACCCCGAATTTAACACGAGGCACAGTTAATGTATGTACAACCCTACGTTTAAAATAATAATAAAGGACAAAAGTGAACGCAAAATTTATTTATTGTGACCCCAGATGGTTAAAAAATACAAAGAGATATTAGATCTTGCTACATTTAATTGTACAATGGGTGAATTGGTTACAAATGTACTAGTTGTAATAATTTAATTTGATAAAAAAACCGTTAGTATATTATATTAGGGACTTTCACTTTGATTTATTATAAGGTTTTAAATATCTACATTTGTTATATTATTTTAATATAACTTAATTTATTTAAATACGAAAACTAACCTCAGTGGTGGTTTGCTCGCCCAATGAATAATCATCGAAATGTAGCTAGGAAATGCTGTTCGGCGTTAGGTGTACATAGGAAATATTTTTTTTGTATGTAAGTGAATAATAATATGGTAAATGTTCTGAATAGGTATAAATATTATATTTTATGTTTAATATTATTATAAGTAAATAAATTTTATTTCTTCATTGTTTTTAATCTGTACTTCTTACTGTGAATGTTGAAGATATAACAACAATACAATATAACAATAAAAATAGAATAAAAAGAATATTGTTACATTTGAAGATTAAGTCTGTTCAATGGTTTATAATCGAATATTGGTTAATAAATTGTATCTAGTGTATTCATACATATAACAGGACAAATTAGAATAATTGTATTCATTAGTATTTATTATATACAATTTAATGCCTGCAAAAATCTGACTGAATTTCCCAAGCTGACAGAAATTATATTACCCTAAGTAGACAAACATTATTTTAAACATTTTAGTGAATCGAACATGTTTCTATGTCTGCAATTAATATTGACACAGTATCCACCAGAAAACATTATTAATCAGCACTGAGACGAAAAATCCACGTGCCGAGAAAAAAAAGGATGTGTTTGGCACATACAGTTGCTATTTAAATTTGTAATAATTAATCAATATAAAAGCTGCCATAATTTAGTTTTCATTCTCGATACAAGAACGAAAACACTATTCAAAGAATTGAACCAAACCGCCGTATGAAGATATATTAATCTAGTTGGGGTTAAACTGTTATTAAAACTATGATTAATGATCACTGTTAATGGGCAGATTACGAAGCGGGCCTCAAAATCAACGTCCGGGCTTGTGACGACAAATTTATCTTCATCATTTCGTAACTTCATTTCAAAATAACATTCATTTTACTAATATTTTTCTTGATATTTTTTGAGCGACGGTTTCCGCCCGGAAATCAATGAAATCAATTAGGTCTTGTAATCAATATTCGATATCGATATCGATATTTTGGTACCGGAATTTAATAAGCCATATTCGCCTAGGTGTGTGACTTTCAAATCTGCGTGTGTTCAAACCGTGGCTGTGCCTTTAGATTTTTGGATTAAGATGGCGATGGTAATCGTCGTGAAACCGGCACATCAAACATCGATGGCGTTAGACACAGATGGTTGACCACTTACTTTGTTATAACGTACGATAGTCATAGAATCTTTTTCAATCTTATTCAGCTCAGGCTTTATCAGAAGTAGGAAAACCCTACTCGATGGCGTTTCTTTTAGCATGCCTTATAATATAATATAAATATTTCTTTTTCGTTTTCAATTTTTTTTAAATTTTCAAAGTACTTTCAAGAAAAGCCCGCCTTCGCAGTCTTTATACGCCATGCTTAATAATTCACGAGTGCGTTAAATCCTAGTAAATAAACTATTTATAAGGGTTAAAACAAAAAACAAATATTTATATAATTAAAATCATGACCTTGCAAAACAAAACAATAGATACGTTTAATAAGGATTACGCAAGGGGCAATCCACCCCTTTCTGACCATGCGTATGTCCTGTGGTAAGGGATTGGATGACTTAATACAAATTTGAGGGGTCATCCTTCCTTACGGAAATTCTTTTGGCTGTAATTATTAAAAAAATATAAAGTGAAAACCTTAAGTTTCATATTGTTTTTAGCGAGTAATAAATGGTTTATGGCCATTTAGTTGACTTCTGGAGCTGGCTTAACGGATATGGTGTTTAGACGGGGGACTTCGAATTCAGGGGCACGATCAAATTTAGTCGTTAATTAAAATTTATTAATTAATATTGGTAACACAATGTACACTTACGTCAAAAAACAAATTCATATTAAATGGTTATAATTTTACATTTACTGGTAGTTTTTTTGCAGACCTTTGATTTTTGTTAATATCACCAGTATGTTATTTTAAACGATGTCGTCGTAAACGGTTTTGAGTGTACGTAGATCAGAATAGTTTAAAATAATAAGACTGAAAGTCCAATGCAAAATACTTCACATGTAATTAGTGTGAAATTCCATTTCACAACCTCATCAAACATCGCAATTAATTTCTAGACCAAACAGTGGTATAATAAACATTTTACAATGTACATAAAACTGGAATTCAAACACAACTTCTGAAGTCAAACATAACGAAACAAGCCGTAAAAGTAGCGAAAATATTAATTCTACGTCGACCACGTTATGGCACAGTTACAATACGTTTAAACAGTATTACAATATTTTGTAATAGTCGATATATTAAAAGCGTTTGAGAAAAGAACATACAAAATGTAACTTCAAGTTATAAATTTCATGAACACTGGAATTTGTTGCCGTTATGACAACCAACAGAAATTACTGAGACCAATTAGACCAAAAAGTCCATTAGATAGCCAAAGGGTTTTTTATAGTCATTTTCAGATTACATAATTTAGCCAAAAATAAAGTTTTATTATTTATTGAAGTTATGCCTACTTCTTTTGGCGCGTTATGGAAAAATTATAAGTGTAAATTTTGACGACACACGCACACCGTCACAAAAAACCGACACCCTAAAGATAAAGCTATAGTCAATATTTTAGTGTTTTCTACTGTGTCGTTTTTACTACAACCGTAGAATAAAATGTTTGACAAGATTTTTATGTTTTATGCCAAAGAAGTATAATTTATGAGGCCTACATACACGTTTCTTTTTTATAAAATGTTTTAAAGTAATTTGTATATAATTTTTAACATGTATAGGTATATTATATTCGTGCTACATTTATATTTCTTAAAAAAATCTAAATTAATACAAAATACCAACTAATTTAAAATTAATACGAGGTTGAATTATAACTACATTTACTTTAAAAATACATTTATAACATATAAAAAATCTTCACAAATAATATTAATATATAATTTTTATGAATGTTATAAAGAAATTATCCGACTGACACATTTATACTCTACATTAAAATTTACGATGTTGTTTATTCAATACCGATATAAGTTTGTTTATCAAAATCGAAGGGAAAAGTCTTCCCCTAATGAAAACGGATAATTCTGTTTACTTTCACGTGAAATGGAATTTTGTTTGGCAATAATGACTTAATACAAAGTGTTTGTAATCCATACATTTGGATTGTCGAGCTTTCTGGTAATCACTTCCTTGGGCACTTGGTGTGATTTCCGGATAAACATGGCCACCCATTTATGATGACTTCACTTCTCAAGTTTACTAATTGGTTTGTTAAGTAGACATTTTTTATGTCTACTAAAACTAATGTCTCTATTATACAATATATAAAAATTATATAAAAGCTAAACCTTTACTTAACTATTTCATGTGAATGAGACGAATTTTTCTCCCAAATTCTAATAATAATAATAGCCTTTTTTTCCAAAACTTAATTATAATAGATTATAAGTTTCATTGATTTTGAATTAAGAAGAAATCACACTTTAACATTTAGGAATAATCATTTGCTCATTAGATTTTGGTTTGTTCACCGTTTAACATAGGCCTCCTCCCAAATTCTAATGCCTTCTTAAATTAATAAAAAATATGTTTTTTCCTCCCATTAACTGTACAATTATAACCGATTAAACAAAATTTTCGTTTGTGTATTGTATGTACTCTGTATTACAATGCTAGATTTTAATATATGAAAAATCTTTGCCAATAAACTTTCCTCGATATAGGAAGGGTGCATCAATGACTTCGATGTATCGATTATGCTAATTTTATTATCGAAATTTTCATTCGTCACGGTCGCGTGGGGGGCTTTTTTATTCAATCCCAACTTGCACATACTGAGAAGCAATAAAACTCTTTCGGTGGTTGATTTCGTCGCGTCATTTGTTTACAGAATTATATTAAGGATTTTGATTTTGGGGTATATTATTAAAGTAACAGCGACAGTCACATAGAATTAAAGAAATTCGAAGTTTATTAAATATACCTAAGAGTATTGTAGTAATAATATAAGACATATTTAAGACTACAACAAAAATTCCCACAAGTATTTTATGTTTTTGTAATTTTTCAAAGCCAATTAAGAAATAAATACAAGAATCAGGTACTGAGATAAAAATCATGTTTTATTTTTATGTAATACACTTATACTGAAATAAATAATTAATTTCCAACATTGTTTTTCTGATACCTAGGGGTTGGAGACCAGAAGCACCACCTAGCAATTGTGGTGAGATGACACAAGACAGGATCGCTGAAATTTTCTCATCTTCCGTCTCAGTGTCTTTCAAATAAAATTGAAAAAAAAAGGTCATCTACTGATTTAGATTCTTAATTACCGCTCACGAAAGTTAATTTAAAAAACACTACTGCATTGTGAGTCATTGAAAGAAATTTTAGTGGTCAATCATATAATTTATTAATATCATTATTATCACTTATTTATTAAATTCTGTATAGCAGTTTATGAACGTTACCTAGCTTTGGTATCAATGTATACAATGCGACATAATATTCAAAGCTTTATTCCAGTTCACCGGAGCGGACCTGTCATTGTGATCTAACATGACAAACTGGTTTATGGGACAGTTATGTTAATTTACAAATGTAGTTAACAATCATAGTTAACAATGACAAAGGGTAGAGTTCGATGTTACGCGGTTGAATGACTTTGTATATACGTTTTCTACGGTGTGATGTTAATATTAATTATTGACGATTAAAATATTTTTCTAACTCGGTAGACCAATGTGTTGTATTTTCGCAGAAATCCTGTCAAAAAACGTTTCGGTGGCCGTAAATAGGAATGACTATTAACAATATGTATAGGACATTTTTGGATATTCAAATTGATGAAAACCTGCACGCAATTCTCACTCGTATTTTAAGGCAACAATGGATACAAGAACAACGGGAATCATTAGACTGATAATAATTTGCCTTTGCTTCTCAGTACAAACATAAAAGCACCTACAAAACTAAAATAATATATAGGCGGAGTAATAATTAAAATTGACATTAGCCAATATCGTAATAAGCCAAAGAGCATGAATCAGCGACCGGCTGTGTCAAAATAATGTAATATTCAATTAAAAGGCCGGCAACGCGCTCGCAAGCCATCTGGCATTGAGAATGTCCATGGGCGGCGGTATCACTTGACATCAGGTGAACCTCCTGCCCGTTTTCTCCGTGTTTTATTAAAAAAAATACCCTCAACAAAATGGAAAAGCATTGATTACAAACAAATATTATAAAATCTAAAATCATTAGGCATATATTTTATTTTAGCTCAAAACTGAGTATGAAATATTTATTTGTTTTCATCGGATAATAAAATGTAACATTTCTTACATACACAAACAATCCATAGATTACAAACTTAATATAATTGAATACGGAATTTAGAACATGGCATAGAATTAATTTCTCACCCAGTTCATTCTCATCTAGGAACTTAGACAATGATGTCATAGTCCACGTAATGCCACAAATTCAAGTTAGTTGACCTAATAAATTTATTGTACCACAAGTAGCTACATTAGTTATTCTAAGTGCTTTATCGTTTCCATAGTACATTATGTTGCTTCTATAAAATATAATGCATTTGATTCTAAAATAGTTATTGTATACAGACTATTTGTATGTAAACGTGTGTCTATTAAAAAAAATCTTTCATTCTGGAGATTTATATGCAAAAGATTAACTTTTTGCGTAAATATCAGTCAAGTCAATCAAAGTTACAAAGATTTTACCGCATTTAATTACTTTAAATGCTCTAAAAAGAGTCTCTAAACAAAGACGATAATATAAAGGATTTTAGGATTAAATGTATTTTAATAGATTTTAGCATTAGATAGTAGTATATTAAATAAGAGTTCCAATATCGTCAATCACTTCCATCTGTCAACTGTCACTAGAATAGTACGTGTCGCCGAGTCAAAGGTATCTAATTCATTGCGTAGTTTATATTAGATACGACATCTCAATTTAGTGCAAATTAAATCCTATTCTTTTTTAATATTGTACATTCGAACACCGACTGTAACTGCATCGAATGTTACAATGAAATTTGACACTTGTCAACCCGTGACCCGTTGCTGTAAAGATTGTTATTTTTCAATTCAAATTTCATATTTACAATTACAAGTTAAATTCGTATTCGTATATTAACGTATTCCCCAATGGACACGCTAAAACTATTCTTCCTACATCACAAATACATTTAGGCCGCAGTAAATCATTTTAAAAACATTATTCAAAGTGTCAGCTAACATTTAAGTCTATTTGTAACTAAAGTCAGTGTATGAATTAGCAACTTTCAGTTTACTGTTTCGTTGGCAAGTTATTTTCGACTAGGAAGAGAGAATGTGTCATTTATTTTTTGAAACGTGAGATTTTAGTTTTAAACAGATGAAATGAATATGTTATATCTTTAAGTATTAAGAGATCTATTAAATATATTTTATGAAGTGGAGATTTGAGTTTTTTAAAACTGAGATACTACTGAAATGCGTTTTATCATCGAAATCGTTATCAATTGCATTATTTATAAAATATATATAACAGTTAGCCGCGAGAAGCCGGGACTATTTGTACTGTAACGCTCAAATCCAATAAACTATCTCAGTTCAATTTATCCATCGGAGATAGACATCTTAATCCAAATATTGATAAAAGTGGGCCAATAATTAATCGACGGATCCTAATAGCAATCTGTCGTTACAAGCTATCCATGATAGGTCGGTGTATGTGGATAGACCTTTGTATGAAAATTACAGTTCAACTGTGCCAATATCTTATCTAAAGATTTTAACTTACACCAGTTTTTAAAATAAATAAAAAGCTATTTGATATGGTTTAAACATAGACATGTATATTTTAATATTATTTGTACGGTTTTAATTACTATATTTGGTTTATATTGATTCTGAAATATGAGTGTAAATAGCGAAGAGATAGCATTCTATCCGTCGCCAAAAATGGATTGTCTTAGTAGGGTTTGGTTTTTGGGGTGCACATCGTTTGATCATTTTCATTCATTATTGTCACGGTCTGATCTCAGGTTAAATCCACAATCTCAGATTATTCTGAGATTGTGGATTAATTATTGTGTTCGGGCGTAAGTCAGTTCGTCAAATCAAACTAATTTTTATCCTTTTATATACAATCGTGGTAACTAACCTAGTACTATAGTGCACGTTTTAAAGTAAGGCCGCATGTATAAAACCATGTTGCAGAAAGATGAAAATGTTAGGATTTTTTCCAATAGGAAGCGAGGTGTTTTAAATTTAAATGATTGTTTTCAGCTTGTTTGCAATATGACACCCGCATTGGTGAGGCATGTATGTTCTATTAGTAACACTAATTACATTCAGCGTTATTTTTGTATATATACAATAGCTTTTAGCCCCGCATGGATCCTATAGCTCGCCCAAATGGTTCTAATATTTTACGCGCCCCTCCTTAGCGCAAAAAACAGACTGACGAACGGTGTATGTGGTGTGTAGCAGGGACACGTATTCAACAAATCAAAGCGACCCCAATAATTAAACAATGCCCGTATAAATAAAAGGAACTGGTAAATATAGGGCTGAGGTATAAAAGCTTACAAGAGATTTTCATTTAGACTGACTCGCAGTGAATAAAACGCGTTTTTTCATATTATATTGTTATGTTTTATTACCAATGTTATGAAAATTCTGATGTTTCGGGCTGCTTAACAAATTTGGTAGTTCCATAAATTCGCAATGAAAGTCACGATTATGTTTCTGTAAAGGCCTACATGGAGCAGTGTTGGCCTAGTGGCTTCAGCGTGCGGCTCTCATACCTGAGGCAGTAGGTTCGATCACCGGCTGTGCACCAATGGAGTTTGTTTCTATGTGCGCTTTTAACATTTGCTCGAACGATGAAGCAAAACTTCGTGAGGAAATCGACATGTCCTAGACCCAAAAAGTCGACGGCATGTGTCAGGCACTGGAGTCTGATCACTTACTTGCCTATTACATTTAAAAATGATTATAAAACAGATTTAGAAATCTGAGGCCAAGACCTAGAAGTTGTAGCGCCACTGATTTATTTTTTTATTTAGTAATGGCCTACTTGAGGCTAGAAAGTCTGATTAATGTTCCAACACAAAAACTATTTCCAGGAATCAATCTTCAGTAAATGCGACACATAAAGAATGCCTCGAAGAGGATAAAAATCATATATTTTGATAATTTTCAAATGCTTTTATTCATAGCATAACATAAAATTTCACGTCAAAGCTTCGAGCTTTAAATTTTGATATGTTGCTTAATATTATATTTTTGTTATATATATCATCATATAAATGTCACGGGAGTTTCATAGCGTAATAAATTAGCACTCATAAACTGCAAGTGAAGTGTCATTAAAATAATATGTTTAATGAGAGAATAAATTACACCTGTTATTACGATAGGACTTTAGTACCGCGTTTTATTACTTTTTGCACAGTTAAGTGAATGTAACGTGATTAGGTATATGAATGACACAATCTTATTTCTGTGAGTAATGTTTTAAGGATTAATAGAGTTGGCCTAGTGGCTTTAACGACTAAGATTCGATCCCCGGGTGAGTAGCAATCGACATTTTCGCTAAGTACGCATTTATCATTCGCTCGAACGGTGAAGCAAAACATCGTGAGTAGACTTATGGAAAATTTAAATGTTTCGAAGTATTTTCGCCAACCTTCGATAAAATTCTAGGATTTCACAGTATATTTTACACATCCTATGTCTTCGATGTTGCTAACGTACCATTAATAATAATACCTTTACAATTATTTTTGTATTGAATACGCAATTTTATTAGGTTTGGGTCGGAGGTGAACTTTTTTTATATCGCATCACCGAATTAAAATTCGTAGGCACATAAATAACATGGTGCGTGCAAACTTTTGATCCCCAACATAAATCTCCATCAAAATACAGGGGACGTAACCAGCTTAAGCTTAACTGTAACTAGTGGGAACTTAAAGCTCTTTCATACAAACGCGAACTTTGCAAAGTTGTCCGCGAATTAACTTCGGAATACAGTTTGAGTATTGTTTGCACTTGAATGATTCAAGTTTGTCTCTTACCTTAATGACAATTTAAGAGCAATTTCCTTGTCTTTGATGTAGATTTATAAGGTTTTTAGCCTCTTATGTGTTGTTATAAATATAATATTAGATATATTTTTATGTATTCAATTATAATGTAATTTATGAAATATAATTTATGTAAAAATCTACTATAGTTAATAGCGTTTTATTAATTTTTTTTAATGTTCGTTTTGACTATTGACAATTATGAATAAACTGATTTGTGTTGGAACGAATGTATGCCTTTCTTTCATTATGAATCAAATCAAATCAAAATTTATTTATTCAGTTTAGATGCGACTTAAGGCAAGCTTATGAATGTCAAAAACGTTTACAAAATTCGCGAAGGAGCAAAACTACGCCATCATTATGAACATATTATAATCAGGCAAACTGCTTCAGCATGTTAATGTTTATATGTTCAGTATCCGAAACACCTATACCCCGTATTATCCTGAATGAAAATCATAAATTCAACGCTTATTTATAAGTACATTTAAAACAAACATTCGCCAGTATGAAGTGCCTTTAAGTATGTTAATAACGATAAAATACACTGCTAATTCCGAGCTTTATTTACTTTGTACTAAGAGTGTTTTGTTATAACAAACGTTTGTTTGAATTCGTATTTGGCAAATATTGTTTCATATTTCGACTCCAGTTTCAGTAAATACAATTGTACGAGTAATTCAAGTTATAATCGCATTTAAGAGAAAAAATGCTAGAATAATATAATACGTTACTATTAATAATATGATATTATTTATATTTTTGATAATTTTTATTATATATGTCGTTATTTACATATACAAAGAAAAAAACAATGGTGCTACAACCTCTTAGATTAAGATTTTTGCCTTAGATTCTTATTTATATTTGTTTTTATTGTATTTTTTTTTCTTAATAAGCAAGTAAGTCATCAGCCTTCTGTCTAATACACAGTTAGCGCTCTCGTATATTTAAATCATTTAACGGAAATTAAAATTGCCGCTGTCTCATTTTAATAAAAATATCTCTATTTTTTTTAACGTGCGGACACATACTATAAAAGTTTCATTGACTACAGACCATTATTATGACTAATGAATGTTGTACATCTGTGAAACACACCACTGAAATTTTTATTTGCTTATTTTTCAATATATATTTTTGTTATGTAATTAGTATAATAATAAGAAGAGAATAGGAAGTACCACCCGTATCCCCTATGTGGAACCAGCTACCCACTAAAGTATTTCCGAACCAATTCGATGTAAGGTTATTCAAAGGCTAGCAACGCATTCGTCATCTGGCATTGAGAGTATCAATGCATATTACTTTACTTCAGTGAGCCTTTCAGTCCATTTGTTTAGTAAAAAGAAATAAACAAAAAAATACAGATACATTCCTGCAGTTTCCAGCAGTTCCTGAGTTCAAATAGTTTAGATTCGTATGCCTCACATAGTATAGCAGATACATATGCATTAATAGATAATATGTGTAATGTGTCTTACATTTAATAAGAGTATTTTTGTGTCACAAAACAGCGGCAAAGTGGTGGTTAATCGATTGGCATTAAAGCATTATTGGATCACCAAATGTTTTATTTTGAAGTAGATAACAAGAAAGGAACAGTGGATATTCCCTCTGTTTTCCATAATGAAAGCTATATTAAGCTATTTGATAGTGTGAAGTATCAGATGCTATTGAGTATAATCTGTATAAAAAATTGTTTCACAAAGCCTTAGAAATAAAGAAAAAAAGCAAACTATGAAACATTTCATTATTTAACATATACATATTGGTTACAGATTATTCGAATCGCCGGTGACGTAGACAATAAATATGTTTGAATGACAATACACACTAGACTGATGCGCCATCTTGTCTGGAGAAGCGTTTTGGCGGGATTTTGACGAATGTACGCCATTTTAGAAAATCCATTTCCTCTTTCAAATGGTCTGGCATGATTGGAGCAAAACATATAGAAGGTCCCAAAACAGAAGTATATTCGTATGGGGGAAATTCGATTGTGAAGAGGGTTATACGAATATTTATATATTAAAATTATTTTAAATTAGGATTAAAGATTTTCATTGTAATTTCGTAGTAATTACTTCCTAGGAAAAATATAATATGTATAATTTACGTTTGTTTAATTTAACGATTTTTCATAAGAATTTCAGTAAGGCTAACCATGTCCTACGCATGGCATAAAAAATGCTAAGTTTTAGATTAAAATTAATATTTTCCGTTCATGTCCCCACTAATCAAGCATCAATGTCCCTCGGAGTGACATAATATCATCATTTGCCATACTTTGATTCTCAATGGACCTGCGGGCACTCGTTGCGTGATAAACGATTTTAATATTGATAAATGGAACCCCATTATGTCCTGTAATGTCAAAGTATAGGGGAATGACAAAAGTATTATTTTTCATAGAGTAAATGGAGATTGCAAATCAGTGATTAGCAGGCTTTTAATATATGAGCTGGAATTTAAAAATAGTTAATAGTATTAGTTATTCTTTTAGGTTTGTGGTCAAAGTAGTTTTCACTTACCCATCTTTAAAATGCCTTAAAGTCTTCTAAAATCATGGTTATATTTTTGTATACATAGATTATGATTTAAATTTCAACTTGATTCATCAAGTTTTCTTAAGTAGCAAAAATACTACATCTATTTTCGATCTAATCTTTGTAAATATTGTGTGTTTATTTCAAAATATACAGAGATAAAAAAATATTTTCTATTGATTTCGAAGACTCAGCGGCACAAATGTGCCTTCAGTTTAGCAGTGACAGGTTTTCAAATAAATCAGTGGCGCTACAACCTCTTTAGGTCTTGGCCTCACATGATGATTTGAATCTGTTTCATGATCATTTTAAAATCTAATAGGCAAGTAGGGGATCAGCCTCCAGTGCCTGACACACATCGTCAACTCTTTGGGTCTAAGACATGTCGGTTTCCTCATTATGTTTTACTTCACCGTTCGAGCAAATGTTAAATGCGTACATAGAAAGAAAGTCCATTGGTGCACAGCCGGGAATCGGCTGAATCGGTGAAGCCACTAGGCCAACATTGCTAGTGACCGGTTTTAGAGTGCTCAAAAAATGTAATTAAAGAATATTTTTTTTGTTATAGGATCCACCTATGAATATTATGTCACTAGAAAGCTCTTAATAGCGGTAGTAACCTAAATTTTCATAAATTTGATACTCGAGCGGTCTGCTTTCACATGACAGGATGTATTACATTAAGGGGCCACTTCCTCGTGTTCAAATTTATTGTTTTTAATGAGACTGGAGTTTCGTTCTTAGTATATGTAATTTAAAATGTATATAATTTTAACTAAACAATGAAACATTTTGAGATGAATTTTCTTGGGTTTAAACAAACAAACAAAAATCATTTATTCATATAGGTAACATAATGTACACTTATGAACGTCAAAAAAAAGAAATATTCATTTAATGATTCTAATTTTACATTTACTGCCAGTTCTCAAATCAAGGGCGTAGAACGGAAGAGAAGAACTGGCAATAAACTCACTTTAAATACACTTATGTAAATCAATTAATTAATTTAAAAACAAAATATATCAAAAAGCTTGATTTTGTTTTGTTAGTCTACTCTTTATCTTGCAAGTATTTCATATACACACACTCACACTATTTATTACAAAAAACATATTGTATAAATAAAATACATTTTTTGTTTTTACAATTTACGCTGTATACAGTAAAACTTAAGAAAAATAAAAGAGTTATTTCTTATTAAATCCAGCAAATCGTTAAGATAATAGCTGCTATACAAGACCTAGCGTTATTCTTTAACAATGCGCTATAAATAACAATACGAAATTTTCAAATACCTTAAAATTAAAACTTCAAGTAATAAATAAAGTAAAGGTATAATAAAGTAATAGTCTGGGTATAAATCTGTATCGTATTTAAATTTATTGTTAACTCCTACGCGACGCCTACATACCATTTTGTTAACTAATTAACATTGCGGTGATTATCTTGTTACATTTTACGCTTCAGTTGTTACACAAACAATATTATTTTTCGATTTAGGGTCTGTTTCACAATGTGCGGATATGTTTCAAATAAGCTATTTATTACTTATAGGTAGGATAAACAGTATTATTGCGTTTCACGACTCTCAGCTAGCGCTATTCGTCATGAAACGCAAAGTATCTTATTTGGATATCTTATCTTTCGAATAATTTATGTGTTGCATAGCTATTTGGTACTTTATCCATACATTGTGAAACAGACCCTTAGACTAATGTTTTGTACTTAGTAGTAAAATGCGTCAGCTATAGTGATTTTGTCTCTTGATCAAAATAAGATTGTTTAGATATTAATAAATAAGTACAACGATACAAATAATCTACATATTCTATATACAGTACCACACCCGCATGTGTGTTAATGTCGCATGGGACAGACATATTTCTGTATTTTAAGTAATTAGATTCATCTAAGAATCAAAGACGTTATATGTCAAACAACGGGGGTCCATCGAATTAAAAAGCTTTATAATTTAGGCATTGTGTTATGTCGAAGGTAGATAACGAATTGTTTGATGTGAGAGTGTTATACTTGATTTGAGGGGCATGAACATTGTCCTTCGAAATCGTGAAACATTTACAAAATAAGTATAGTAACCATTAACTCTTCAAACAACTCAAAGACGGATATGTTAATTAATTTATTAACACTCTATTAGTCAATATAAAAATGTGAAGCAAAATTAAAATACATTTTTACTATTGTTACTAAGCAATGTATAAGCGAATTTATTCTTAAATTACGTATCTTAAACGCAACATACGTTCTATAGGTCTAACAAATTCTGGGCATTTATAACCTAGAATATGAAGAGTAACAAAAGCTAGGACTAAAATGAATGTCGTTGTCTCATAACTTGTTTGGGACCCTAATTTTTTGTAAACAATATTTACCAAAGTAAGATGTGGCCAATATGTTGTACGAGGAGGGACAAATATGGATATTACGTTCATACGTTTCTCTTAAAGCACGTATGTTATTGTTATATTTATTCTGAAAAATTTTGCCCTTAAAGGCAGGCAACGCACCAACTAAAAATGGGTGTCTATGGGCGGCGGTGACTGCTTTTTTGGGCGTCCCGCATGCTCGTTTTCCCCCTATTAAAAAAAACTAATTTATAGTGTCTATCTATATTGGATTTATGAAAGTGTCTTACGTGTCTTACGTTTTTCATAGTTGTATTAAGGTAAATTTGCGTTTTGTATAGATATTGCAATTATAAAATCTTGTTTTCCTTGCTGAAGGGGTAATCTTTAGAGATAAGTATACCTTATTAAGTAGTTTATTTGTATATTAGTTTGGAACAGAACCTACATTACCAAGGTTTTTATTGTATTATTTAAAAAAAATAGTGTTGATAAAACACGGAAATCCTTTGAATTTTTATTTGATTTCGTGGGTAATCCAGTTGACAAAACTTATTTAGATGTCTTTGGGAAAGGTAAGCCAATAAAGGAGCCTAAACGAAATTATGCAAAGGCACGCATTCTCTTTAACCCTTGATTCGTGATTATGCTTATCATAGGCTTTGAATATTTAACCCCCCATTACGGGTAACTGACCGCAAAACATGAAATGTGTGATTTGGTTTTAATTCTTTCATGTGGAATTTTGATGAATTTATTTTTGACGCTCTGAGGACCCTGAGGTCGTAGGTTCGATCGACGGCTTCACCAAGGAACTTTCTTTCAATGTCTATATAGGCGTTCGAATGTTGAAGAATATTATCGTGAGTAAGCCTTAGTCCCAAAAAATCGACGCTGTGTGTCAGGCAGGCTTATCACCTTTTAGATTGTCAAATGATCTGATACACAAATTGGAGGCTCACTTGAAAAGGTTTACGCCCCACCGATTCATTTACCTAAAAACATAATAATAATCATAATACATTCACGCTTCTACCCTATAAACGTTTTAGCCTCAGTTACTGAAGATTCGTAAACAAATTTTTAAGTCAGTGCCCGTTTGCCTACTGTTACGTAAAAAAAGGAAATTAGTTCAGAACATAAGTCAAGTTTAACAATTGAACCTTTTTGTTAGACGGTACAAGAGTATTCTAAATGCGAACTAAGCTTCGTACAAATTTACAAACCATCTTTTCCCAAGATACGATGAACTCCCCCAACCAAAAGGGATGAAATGTAAGGGGTGATTACTGATAAAAAGCCCTGGCCGTAATTTGCTATTCTGTATTCGCTAAAAACGTAAATTCATTTTCATTCTAGGCTTCAGTTGCTATCATTGCTTCAATATTATAACTTATTTGTGTGAAGGATATAGAAATACACAGGAGTATAAACAATACTAAGTAGTAGGTAAGCTAGTTCATACATCTTCACATAAGTAATTCCCAGCACAAAACTAATAAGAATAAAGAACTCATAATAGCGGAGTCTTTTGTAGAAAATATTTCATTTCGCTAGAAGTTATACCAAATAGACAATGACTGCAGTGAAGCAAGGTTTTTGATGAACGTTATTGGAATTTCCGCAAATAAATCTTAGTTTCACTAGGTATTAAATTGTGTTCGAGTTATTATTAAAGCGATGGATTCATAAAAATAGCGTAAGATAAATTGAGTTATAAATTTCTTGTTAGATTTTTGGACAAATAATTGTTTTATTAAACCATAATATCAGTCTTTTACTGTTTAAAGTGACGCGGTAAATTTATTATTTATATTGAACTGACATTTAAATGCCATTATATAAAATAAAAGAACTAAAATGGAAATGGGCCGGACATACTATAAGAGGAGCAGATAAATAGAGCAAAATTGAAACACTATGGCAACCAAGAGGCCATAAAAGAAACCGTGGTACGCAATTTTAAAGGTGGGCCGTCGAAATCGTGGAAATGGCTGGAAAGACCTGGATGAGATTGATATACAATAAGGGAAAATGGAGGAAAATGGGGGAGGCCTTTGCCCGTGGGCACACAGAATCAGTTATTAATTAACAAAACCAATAGATGTAATGTATATACCTAACTTGTATTCTGATATAAGGCTATAAATAAATAAATACATTTTTCAATAACTTTCATGTAATTTGGAGAAAACTCTCCAGAAAACCCTTTTCCAAATTATTTGTAATTAGGTAATTGATTTGTTTTCAGTCGCCAGCGTGTAATAGGCACAAAGTTTTAAATAAAAAATAGTATAAAAAAATGATCAATTTTTTTTTCTCAAAAATAATTTTAGTCTTTCCATTGTATTGTAATTATCGCTTTATAATTATGAGACCTTAATTTGACAAAAGTTACTCTATCTAATTAAAAGGTAATAAAACACTAAACTTACTATAGTTAAAGTATTGAGTCACTGTCTTCAGATTTATATTCGCAAATTACAAGATATTATTTTTCCATTTTTCTCGAGATTCAACCATAATTTGTTACGCGGAGCCCCGGCGTATATCCCTTTGAAATTACTCAATTATTTTTTGCAACCAAATCTCGGATGAGGTGTTATTGTATAACGAAATAAGCCTTATAGACCAGTGTCGATAATTTTTGAAACCAAAAAAAATTACAGTAGGATGAAACCCATCAGAAATGCAGGGGAATATGATCAAAATGAAAGGAAAAATAAATTACGGTCGATCCGAGTTCGGGAAGTGGGAGGGGGGTGACTTTTAAGGGGGAAAAATTGTTTATCTTGATTTCCGGCGAAACTACCAGTCCTATGGAAAAAAGTTAAATGGCAAAGTTGTAGGTCATAAAAAGATCTACAACTTTGGTATTTACAATTTTTTCACATAACCTCAAAATGTAGGTGAAAAATTCAAAAAACCAAGTTTTTGGTTTTTTATTTATATCTTTTTTAAAAAGTTTTTTTTTTTCTACGAAATTTGGTGAAAACTTACCTTATTATGTCCCAAATATACTGTAATTTATTTGATTAAAAATATTTATTTCTTCGCCTCATTTTAACTTAATATCAAAAAAGCACCCTAATTTTCAATCGAAAATTCTGACGTCAAAATTTCAGCTTTTTTCAAAAAGTTGAGGGGCTTTTTGTTCGTTGAAATATCTACTTTCTTATGGTGTAAAAAAAAATTTACATTACCATAGGAAATATTATTAGAAAATGCGAAAAATTGAAAAAACCTCAAATTCGAAAATTTTCTATTAATTATGTACAATTTTGAGGTATTTATTAAAATTTACACTTTAATTACTCAAAAAACGTAGGATTTCATGCTTCATTGATAAACGAAAAAATTGCAAATTAAAATATACTTCTATAATTAACAAACAAACAAGTTAATAAAGTTAATATTTAATAAGACATCTACAATATTTTGAAAAAGTTGTAGAATCTTCTGTAAATAATATTTGTAGATGCCTATTTATTGCTGTTTTAAGATAATTTATATACCTGAGTGACCTTCGGTGAATTTTAGCCCAGTGTAAGTTATTTCATTGAGAAGTGGGGATGGACCTAGGAGGGTCTGGGCCTTACTGCTACCTGCTATTTCGTAGCAGCTGTAAAAACCGGTAGCCAGTATTCGAGATACAGAGTAGTGTACAACATCGTTTTTAAAAATACACCTGCAGGCTGAGTTACTCTAAGTGATTTGTGAGAAATTTACTTTATTCAAAGAAAAATTCAAAATTCACCGAAGGTCACTCAGGTATATAAATTATCTTAAAACAGCAATAAATAGGCATCTACGAATATTATTTACAGAAGATTCTACAACTTTTTCAAAATATTGTAGATGTCTTATTAAATATTAACTTTATTAACTTATTTGTTTGTTAATTATAGAAGTATATTTTAATTTGCAATTTTTTCGTTTATCAATGAAGCATGAAATCTTACGTTTTTTGAGTAATTAAAGTGTAAATTTTAATAAATACCTCAAAATTGTACATAATTAAAAGAAAATTTTCGAGTTTGAGGTTTTTTAAATTTTTTGCATTTTCTAATAATATTTCCTATAGTAATGTATATTTTTTTTACACCATCAGAAAGTAGATATTTCAACGAACAAAAAGCCCCCAAACTTTTTGAAAAAAGCTGAAATTTTGACGTCAGAATTTTCGATTGAAAATAAGGGTGCTTTTTTGATATTAAGTTAAAATGAGGCGAAGAAATAAATATTTTTAATCAAATAAATTACAGTATATTTGGGACATAATAAGGTAAGTTTTCACCAAATTTCGTAGAAAAAAAAAACTTTTTAAAAAAGATATAAATAAAAAACCAAAAACTTGGTTTTTTGAATTTTTCACCTAAATTTTGAGGTTATGTGAAAAAATTGTAAATACCAAAGTTGTAGATCTTTTTATGACCTACAACTTTGCCATTTAACTTTTTTCCATAGGACTGGTAGTTTCGCCGGAAATCAAGATAAACAATTTTTCCCCCTTAAAAGTTACTCCCCTCCCACTTCCCGAACTCGGATCGACCGTAATTTATTTTTCCTTTCATTTTGATCATATTCCCCTGCATTTCTAATGGGTTTCATCCTACTGTAATTTTTTTTCGTTTTTTACTATTTTTGAAGGCTTCGGCACTGGTCTATTAAAAGAATGAGCTAACGAGAAAATATCATATGAATTGTACAAAATTGGTACGTAATTGAATTGATGAAAATAGATTTGAAAGTTTTATTTATTTAAAAGGAATGTGGCTCTTTTAAATAACTAAGTTACTAAAAGTTGATCTGCTGAACTATTTATTTTATGTACTACCGTTAAATCTGTTAGAACGACATCGAAGGGACTAATTTGGTCTGGTCGTGAAAACCGATAGTCGTAACAGCCGATGACGTTGTTATTAAGTACCTAATACAATAGAATTCAGCCGGGACCTTTGATTTTGGACAATATATCCGGTATATTGTTCTAGACGATGCCTGTATAAATAATAATTAAATATAGTTAACAAATGTAACAAGATAAGATAAATCTGAAATGAAAAAAGTTAGAGGTGTCTCTAGTATATTTCATCTGTAATTTCTATTCGTATCATTTGTCAACCAGTACATAAGATATCCTTATCTTGAAAAAGCTTAATCTTGAAAAGTAACTTAAGCAATGCCCATGGGCAATAGTTTTGTGGGTCACGTAACTGCCCTTGAAGAAAATCATACATTTTCCGAGCATATTTTATCGACGACTCTAGAGAATAAACTCTATGAATATTTTGCCCAACTGTTGCCAGGGATTCCTTTCTGGTTCATTTATATTTTTTTCTAAATAT
This sequence comes from Pieris rapae, assembly GCF_905147795.1. Lineage (NCBI taxonomy): Eukaryota > Metazoa > Arthropoda > Insecta > Lepidoptera > Pieridae > Pieris > Pieris rapae. The sequence goes on along the minus strand of NC_059511.1, from coordinate 9,908,402 downwards.
CCCTTTCATTTCGCAGCTTATTATATTATATAGAAGAATATGTTTGGGATTTCCAAGTTATTTTCGATAATTTTTGTGTACGCAACGACCGTATCCAGTGAAATTATATTGTAAAAAATGATTTTTTGATTGGACGTGCTATAATGACCACAACGTAATATGGATATGATATAGAGTTGTTCCGACATATGGACCCTTAATAATAATTATTAGTGTCCCTTTAAATGTTAAAAATTTAAATAGGTGCAATAACAAAATATCAATTTAAGGTACATTATTTCATTACATTTATTTTTTACTTTAGTAATAGATGTATAATTTCGGGACTATGCAGGCTAATAAACCTAAAAAATAAGCTTATTTGTAGAACGTTTGGAGCTTTTATTATATTAACTGTAAATGTTCCAATCAAGTTCTCTTGCGAAATCACCTTACTCAGCTCAATTCGTATCTTTGGCCAATTACAGAGCTCGCTGAAGTGAGTTCAAACCGAAATCCGATCAAGTTTGGTAATTACCCTACAGTCCTATTATACGTGTAAAATCATCTCTTGCTATTTACATAAAATATTTTTTTTAGTTTCCCTTTTTTCTACTAACCTATACGTAATTTTTTTAATTCTATAAATCATTTTTTTTTAATTTTAGCAGCTCTTGATATATATCCCAAAGCATGGTCAAGTGGACGTCCCACTCACGGAATGCTTACATGTTATTGACCCCGCCCTATTGTTAACGCCATATGGCAACCGAAATTATCTTACATCAAAACTTAACACAAACAATATTGTATGTGAATCTCATTTGCAAATCGCCATATGTTTGAGGCACATTAAATATCCCATAAATTTCCGGAGACGGCATATGACTTCTCGTATAGCTTTATATTTTTGTTATATATATGGAAAAGAGATTTGCAAAATCTTCTGAATATCTAAAGTTCACTATTTAAATGGTACATCCCTGAGTGACGGAGTTACATTTATTTCTAAAACATTTTTAAAATACCCAGCCCAATCCGGTGATAGCTTCTAGAATGTTCTTGGTAACAAAGTTCTTTTATTACCCCTTAATGTACCTAACAATTTCTTATATCTTGATATATCTTATGAATTATATAAATGTTAAACTAAACCAGTTCCCTAAGTAATCTCTATTAAAGAATACTCAGATAATTGATTTAAAAAAATAAATGAAAGAGATTGCTTTTTAAAAATCCTAAGATTATGTCATATCAATCCATCTTAAAATGAACAGAATAGTTTATTTCCTATCCTTTAAGTGTTAAGCTTTTCCGCCCGGAAATTGAGCTTTCATACTCCAGCTTTGTACATGATTTTCAAGTGCGGATTAAAAAAAAGTTTTATTTTGAAAATCGTCACACGCTCGTTACACATATGCTTCCTAAATTGATGGATAATAACAGCGCAAAATTATGAATATAACAAATTATCGTCGAATAGACAGGGGTAGACGTGATAAAAACAGATATACTGACACGTAATTACATAATTGCGCGCCGACACCGCGCCTCAGGTAACGATGCCTACAAATATGGGTTAACCAGATAGGAAAAAATTAAATTACTAAAGAAAGAATTGTATGGACCCAATTTAAAATGAATCGATGATTCGAATCGACAATTTGTATTAAAAACTTGGCGATTGAAAAGAGTGGCGGAAAGTTTCTTGCCAGTTCTTCTTACCCGCTCTAAGCCCTTAACTTGCGAACTGGTGGTAAATGTAAATTCACGATTAATTTAATTTGTTTTTCTTGACGTACATAAGTGTATATGTTTACCTAAATGAATAAAGATATTTTGATTTGAGACTGGAATTAGGTCACAAATTTTTAATTTTTAAAGAAATATATTTATAGTATACATTTGTAACATAATAAAGCAATTTTAGCTTTTTGAATCAATCTTCACTTTTCATGAAATAGACTTTTCCTTCGCAATTATTTAAACACCATGTCCACATTAAGTCCGCACCGGAGCGTAAAGTTAGAACACAAAGGGCCGAAACAAGTTTGATACAAAGGTGGAAGTAAAATATTTTCTGTACCGGAATCGTTAATAACTGTACGCTGCGGTCAGCCTGATAGGCACAGTTTAGAAAATACAGTTGCAAAAGATGACAGTTGTTACCATCATGTAACAGTTGCTTTCGGTGTACAAGAATATTAAAGTTTGTGTGTAAAAATGTGTTTGCCGGAAGACAACATAGATGATTAAGTATCAATCATGTTAAGACTAACCAATTGCGTCAAAAAGTCAAGAGTAAATTGAATCGGTTTTGAAGTTTATGATTCAAATATCGAGTCTGGATCGTGAATCGGTATGAGTAATGGGAAAAAGTATAATTTACTATTCTTATCTAGACTATTAGATTTGTTATTGGTTATTTCAAACTGTGCTCGAAGGCGCCAATTCACTTTTAATTTGAAGCCTGGTCAGGATAGAACGTTAACAACAGCCTAATTATAGTTATGAAGAACAAACAAGATTTTGTATCGTCTGTTATGACGCCATATGGAAGGTGGTTATTATTCCGCAAGCTTGTTAGAGCCTTGATATTTCCTTCATTCGCTGAGGTATAATCTCGACTAAGTAGAATTAAATATAACAGAATAGATAAAAGAAACAGGTCTGTGGTAAAATATAACGGGTTAGTAAATGACCCCTTTGCTTATAAACTACAGTCTAATTGAAGAATTTTAACTAGAATAGGTACTTTCAGGTATTTTCCTCAAACTTTGCTATCGTTGCATAAAAAAGAAACATTTTTAGTTAAAACGTCACAAATAGAAAACGCTTGCAAGAGCTTTTGGGAATTTAGAGAACTCATGAAAACTAAAAAGCTAGAATGATAATTAAAAGGAAGCTCTTCAATACGTGTCCACAGCCTGAACTAATAAGAGAAACCAAGCAGATGAATATACCAGATTAAGGAACCAGCAGATGGTCCATGGCAGAGACTGACACACTGCAGACAGAAATAGCGGGATTTGGAGGATGCTTTTGATAAAAAAGGACGCATAGATATCTAGAAATTAATAAGATAATAGAAATATAAATACATAGAGTCTAGAGTAAAAGAATTCAAAATGGTTGTATAAACATACAACTAAGTCAAAACTGACTTAAACAATCATGGCATGCGTCGTACTCGCCGCACGCTTGCGGTGCCCTAACCCTTCAACTTCCCGTAGCTAGTATAATTCGCAACATCTCGAATGGTGTATTAATTATCAAGATGAAACGTGAACCGTATTTCGATCTTAAATTCTGAATTAGTTATGAAGTTTGTGTAAAATTACTTCGATGGCTCACAAGCGTTATGCATATTAATAAGATTGTTATTAGATGTGTTATACGGGGTACCCTTTATAGTGATCCTTGTTTTCGTTATTGTATGAGTTATTTGGTTAATATTCATGAAGATCGATTGCTTGGTTAGCGCAAGCTCTTGAGGCGTTTAGTTTTGCTCTTGAACGCCTCAGGTTTTAGTTTTAGTTAAGGAATTTTAGCTTATAATAAATAGTTTGTTGGCATGATTTTGATATACGGGAGTCATAATTAGCGTTAAGTATCTACTCTGAATCTGTAAGTGTTCTTGGTTCGAGCCAAGGTTTGTTCAATAAACCGATTTAGAATGAGTTAAAATCACATTAACAACATATTGCATAAGATTATTAACAGTTCAAGTTTAATTTATCACGAACACAGCGTAGATAAAAATTATTATGTATGATATTACATACAAATAATCAGAATTGGGTTACAATGGGATAAAATAAAGGAATAATATTTAACAACAAAATTTTAAATCATTTTTACAACAAGATTTAAAATCAATTCTTGTTAATCTGGTCTACCTTACCAATTAGTTCACAGAAATTGATTTTCTGTAAATTTAATGTGATGATAAAATGAAATATAATATTACCACAGAATTAGTCTTGACGCAGAAAATATAATAGGCGTCTAATTATAATTCCAAATTTAATTAAACACTTGAACAAGCTTGCTCCAACGAATTAGTATGGAAATTAATAACATCATCAATATTTCGTCTATCTTTATAGCCGTACAAGAACGTAAACAGGAATTTATTATCTCACATGGAGCCGAGAATTTCTAAGAAAAAGACAATTATTATCACGCCATCACAATCGAATGGCCATAACAATAATTAAGATTGTATGCTATCGGCATGTAACCACTGATCGTCCAACAAAAACACTGTCGAAGTTCTTGATTTCGATTTATGACTAACCCAACTTTGAAACTTTACCCCAAAGTAATCCTTATTTTCTAAACAATAAGAGACAATTTACAATTGTCAGCGATACTTGATAATTTGAGTCAAATGTATCAAATTCTCACAGTCTCATTACCAAAGATGCAGCGGCGCTTTCCAAATTTAATGAATTATAATTATAAACAATTACAGCTTTAATGAATGAAGAAAAACGATAGAATGAGATAGCATGTCTATCATATCGATGGTGTGAAAAGGAATGATAGCATACGCCTACGTGTGTCTTCGATTCGGCGAGCGATAAAAATCGCCGGTCTTATTCGTTGAGTTTTTTAATTAGTGAGGGGTCCATGTGAACTGAAGTGGTATCGGCCATTGTATGGGAATAAATACGACGTTTATAAATGATTCGGCTTCCGACATAGACATTGAGAAGGACATAAGACAGAATAAGATTCGGAAGGGATGTATTATATTCAAATGAACATACGGATTTCGTTCCTTTATTTTGATACGTTGCATGTTTTTTATTCTATTGTTCTAGTTAGAACATGGTCATGTGGATGACGGTGTGTTTTAGGGGTTCACGAAAGTTATATCTCGTACTTGAAAAAATTTTGGATTTTGTTATATGCCCGTAAGTTTTAGTTTCGCTAGTCCCATGTCTGAATCTCATCGTTAATATTTAAGTTTCCGAATCAGTTATCTTTTAAGCTCTAAAATAATATAGGTAAAGGCTAGGGTTGTTTATACAAAAATAGATTATCCATTACTTTACTCCTTAATAGATTGCCAGAAATGAAAACAATTAAATAAACATTTAACAGCAATATTACCAACAAAAGTTGATTGGAAGCTTTTGTCGAAAATAATAATTGTAAGGCACATAATATCATATCTGCAACGATTTATTTCTTACTTAATTATAACAATAATTTATTTATTTATAAATGATTATGACTATGCTTGTTACCATGTTGTACTAAAAATTATATTAGTAGGTTAGCATAAAGTAAATCATAAAATTAAAAAGTGCACATGTATTATTATAATTATTGGGTTATTTAGCAAAGTATGAACTTCTACATTAAGCAAATACGTTATAAAACCATAGAGGCGGTTAAGTAGTTACCAAGTTATGAATACGAATTGGACAAGGGACACCTTTAGATACAAGGGGTAAGTATAACTATTGAAAATATTGGAAATATAAAAATATTCCGTGTGAAATAAAAACTACAGCAGGTGAACTTAAACTAAAAAACGTATTGTAAAGCAATAGATGCTATTCAATAAAATCACAATGCAAACGACATGTGACAGTTCGAAGGACCAACGCATAAAAGTTTTAAGTATCCTCACAAAGTGTATTTCGCGCAAATTACACCTTTATGACAATCACATTAAAGCTCATAATCGCCTGCAGATGTATACATATGAATGACATGTTTAAAATGTCTCTGAGATGTATTTTTTATACAATATGAAGTAATTGGTGGGTTGGGTACCTGGGTTAGTTGACAATGGACCTGGTTGAACAACAATGCGAAAGAATATCGGTATAATTTTAGTACCTACTGAAAGGTAATATGCGGAATAATGCACTTTTTTTAAATTTTCGGGGACACTTTTTCTGTTCCTCCCTCTGTTAAACTACTTGAATTTCGAATTTATAACGAGAGCCAATGTTTTATTAACCTCCAATAGGGGAGGCGTTTAAGGTGACTTTCATTGATATTTTAATTACAAGTTAGGCTTAGGAGCCTTCATAATGGGGCCTTCAAAAATAGCAGTACATATTCAAGTATATTATAGAAATCTCTAAAGTAGATTCATGAACGCTAAGTTAAAAAATTCTTACAGACTTTCTCTATAAATTCTCTTTACTCGCGATTCTAAGAACCTTATTCTCTGACTAGTTTTTATAACGATTATTGAAATTCAAAAATAAATATCTTATTTATATGAAAGGAGGAAGATGGAATCGAAAAAATATGTAAGGAGATATAGTTGATAGAACTCATTATTACTGGGCTGAGCTTTATTGAGAGCTGAGAGATTACCTTCAAAGGAAGAAATCAGAGTTCACTGTTAAATTCACAGTATTCTCATAGTTAATATAAAAAATAATGGGAACCTAAGCATATTATTTTTTAAGTATCATCGAACCAATTCGACTTACGGTCGTTCAAGAAAAGAGTGTCCCAATTATTAAAAGACCGGCAACGCACTCGCGAGCCTCTTGGCATTGAGCGTCCATGGACGGCGGTATCGCTTAACGTCAGGTGAGCCGGGTTCCCTCTGTTCCATGTAAAAAAATATATACTAATACAATGTATGTAAACCATATAATATATTTGTAGTAAAACAATTAAATATAAGTAAATTATATTAAAATCAACTGATACAAAATTTGCTTGAACTTTAATGTTTCGACAAAGCGTTAATGTAATTTTAAAATCGCATATCTGTTTTTCCAACGTGCAACACTGAGAGAATTAATTAGGAATGAAATGGAGCGGAAGTGAAAATAATAGCATGTAGTAATTATAATATTCTACAGGAAATGTAGGATAATTACCTGTTAAAAACATCATATTTTCAATGTATATTTTTCTTGCTTTTCTAGCCTTTTTAGTATTCCTTCTTGTACTTTGTATAGAGAACTTGTTCTATTAAGAAAACCATTTTTGTAAAATGAATAATATTTTTAATTTTGTTGTAAATGTAGACTTATATGTTAAAAATACAAATACAATATGATACATGGAACTTATAAATAAATTCTTCGTATGAAATTTTAAACCATTACAAAGAAAACTTATATCATATAACTGATATCAAAGCAAATACCTTCGCTGTATTTATTCCCAAGATAAAGTTTTTCCTCAAAGGTTTGAATTTGGTATAAATGTTAATACATGAAAAGTATTTAGGCAAAAGATCCTTAACTCTGAAGCTTTTAGTATGTCGAAATTCGCAAACCACAACATCTGGCGCGCACCTACTATCACAGTTCCTACAATCTACAGATTTTACTCTACAACAACCATGCCATAGAAATCTCAGTTTTAATCAAAGCTAATACGGTGCATATTTGTATGAAAATTGATGTGTATCCTAGCAGGATTTAAGATCTTTTGGCAACATTGTTGGCTTCAATCTGCTGACTCCATGCTATAAATATATACCATATTTAACGAATTGTGGTGAACAACTCCTATACGAACTTTCAATTTTGGGTTAAATAATAATTTTAAATAAACTTCATTCGTGATTTATTAAAGCAGAACAGTTTATTGTTACAGAAACCTAGTAGCATCTCTCCTTTTTATCTTTTTTCTCAAATACATAAAAATCGATTGGGCTTAGAATAATTATATAACTTTGCTTATGTAGTATGCTTATGTAAGTATGCTTCTCAGGATTATTTCTATTAAAACAAAACTAAGTTCATGTCTGATACATGGGACACTAAATGTCCTGCTAGCAACTCTATTGATTGTTTATGACTAAAAAAATAATAATAATTTTGAAGTTACTATTTTTTATCTCTTATTGACACTTTTGTAACCTGTAATAAACAGTACATCTGATAATAATAGGTGTTTATTTCCATGCATTGTTATGAATAAAACAATTCGATTTCTAACAAGCGATATCGTATCAACTTGTAATAAATCAAACATATTATACCTTCGAATTGTTCTGAATCATTATTGTCTCATATTATTTACTCAGACGATCTGAGGATCCGCGCTTACACACAAATGTAGTTAATGAATTAAAGAATCTATTACTTTGTAATATGGTTGCTTTTTAAATCTCAGTCCCTACGAGGCTTCGAAGCAGTAGGAATACCACGAACGAAATGTCTTGGCACGCTCGAAAACACTTCAATTTCTGTCCTAAGCAAATATGTTAGGAGTATAGTAATTGCCGTCTGAGTTAACATTCTTTTATTGTATATTGCAAAGCAAATATTGTTTTTGAATGCTTCGGTTGTTCTACCTACAGCTGCGTTGAAAGCATTTTAGTTGCAGGCTAATGTGGCGTTCATTTGTTTTTTATTACTTTAAGGTAGCTGGTCCTCATGGATGAGGAAGTCTTAGAAGTTAATCCTTTTTTTAAATATTTTAATAGAACCTGGGGCAAACAGGCGGGAGTCTCATGTGATACCACCGCTCTCTCGCAATTGTATATAGGGCGAATTGCCAGCCTTTTAGAAATTAGTATGCTCATTTCTTTTAGTAAGTCACATAGGTTCGGAAATAATTATATTAAATATTAATCTAAAAATTATTATAATTTAGATTATATACTTAAACGTACATTGAGGCTCGAGAGTGATGCAAGAATGTTCAACAGAATTTGAAACTAAGACAGATTTTCCTGTAATAGGTATATTAATTGTTGGCGAATTAAATAACTTAAATTATGTCGGATCGTCTTTTTTGACAAACTTATTTTAAAATTTTATTATGTTATTACAAAATTGTATTAATATTCAGTCCTCACTTCGATATTGTTTTTTGACATAAGTGTCGCACTTATACATATAAATATTTGTGCATGGTATCTATCATTTCTAATATCACCTCCGGTTTTCTGGAAGGGATTTAAGTGATAATATGTCTACTTGTGTACGTAAATATATCTATTTCATACTAACATCCGCGAACTTCATTTCGTAACTAATATGAATTATTTACCAAATTTCCTCTTCTAAATATTTTAAGGTGAAGTACCTACTCTTTCGTCTCTTTCTGTCAAATTTATTTATCCCTGCGTTAAAAAAAACAGAGGACTACAACTAAGTTAAAATAAATAAATACAAATTAAAGTGGATTTAACTTCTTGGTAGTTTTATAAAACCAGAACATAGCATAAACTATAATATTTCGATCGCCACTTGACTTTTAGCGGGAGTTTATATTTGTTCCGCCTCAAACGACGCCTTACAACACTACATTTCTTGTAATCATAAAAAAATTGCATTCAGTAAGCCAATATGAATGGAATTTCTAAGGTTACATCAGTGCAAACTTGCTACCGTGTAATTTGAGAAAGGATGCTTAGGCGACAGACAGGACAGTTAAAAAATACACTAGCGGACATTGTTTTTGTACGGTATAGTATGTTTTAAATTCGTTTGTTTAAATTTGTTTGACCCTATTGGGTCCAAACAAATTTCAAACTTACAATGGCGAGTAAAGAAATGTTGACCTAGTGGCTCCAGCGTGCGACACTCATTCCTGAGGTCCTAGGTTCGATATCCGGCTGGTACGCTATTTCTTGAAGGACCAAGGAAATTAAAGTACTCGAATAAACGCTATTTTTATTTTATAAGAAGATGTTAAGTCCATTTATAACGCCATAAACGATAATATACCTACGACTAAAGTAATCAGAGTTTTCCGACTTAAAACATGAATAAAAAACTTCTCTTCAAATTGAAATACTCATTAAATAAACAGTTAGTTTAAGCCATCAGATATTTTATAAACGCTTCAATCAATATTACACTATTATTTTTGACTGACCTATAATAACTGTCGGCGAGTTGAACAAGAAATCCAATACTAAAGTGAAACAAGGATTAAATTTTGCACAATCTAGATGCGAAGTCGGCAGCTGTTACATTAAATTTCGATACCACTGCGATGACGGCCGATAAACTTTAACGAACAGATTGTGGAGATTTAATTGCTTGTTTTAATATCTCACTCATAGGAATTACGCTTATTTTCGCATCACACAGGCTGTATTGGAAGCTTGAGAGTCATTTGTTTTTCCTCCAAATTTTTCAACCCTATATATGGTTCTTATATAGTGGATTTAAGTCTGAACGGCTAAGTAACAAAACATAGTTTTCTTACGCTCAAACCCAACAACCTATCTCAATACATTTTTGACCTTCCGAGATAGATATCTAAACATGAATATGGATAAAGTGTGCCAATAATCGACGGATTGTAATAGCCATTTGTCGATACAAGCTATCCATGGTAGGTCGGATCGGTATGTGTAGATAGACCTTTGTATGAAAATGACAGTTCAACTGTGCTAATATTCTATCTTAAGATTTTGAGTTACACCAGTTTTTAAAATAATTAAAAAGCTATTTGATGTTTTAACCATAGTCATGTATATTTTAATATTATTTGTACGGTTTTATTTACTTTATTTGGTTTATATTCATTATCAAATACGAGTGTAAAGAGCGAAGAGATTGCATCATATTCTTCGCCAAAAATGGATTGTCTTCGTATGGTTTGGTTATTGGGATGCAGGTAGGAGATCGATCTACTGTCACGGATTGATCTCAGATTGAAAACAATCTGATTTTGGATTAACTATTGGTTTCGGGCGTTAAACTTTAATTTTCAAACCGAATTATAAAAGATTCTTTTACATGAATACGTTTAGAAGATAGAAAAAACAGGTTTTTTAACTAAGTTCCAAAAAGAGGAAATCAGGCGGATTAAATGATTGTAGAGCACTTAGAAATCCGAGGACACTTTCCTACTAGTAATTCGAGATTGTCCTCTAAAGGGGAAAACATTAGTCGGAGTGGGTAAACAAGTCGACCAACGTCAAACAATCAACCAGTATCTCAAGCTTCGCGTAATAGGATACAGGATGGCTGTGCTTGCTCCTCGGAGGTTTATTATATACATATTATGTGTATATATACAACTGACTGAAATTTTGATTTAAATTTGGAATTGAGACATTTTGGTTCGAAGCTAGTCTGTTACTATTAAGTGTAGGTTTTGCTTAATCTACTAACGAATAAATGGAATCTAATAAAAGGTTAATTTCATATGTAACAAAATTATTAAAATTAATCGTCTTTAAATGTTCAATTTAGATAAAATAAGCTCTAACGCATTACTATTGAATTCTATCAGTCCTTCTTTACTCTGCAAAGTATCCTGATATGGAATTCCTTATCTATAAATATGAGACGAGCTTATTAATTTAATTTATAAATATTATTTTTGATCAATTTTCTTCTGCATCGTTGAGTCAACACTTCAATTAGCTTTTAAATTTTTATTTATTAATATTATTTTATGTTTGTTTTTTATGGATTTCACTTTTTTTAATTATAAGTTGTGTTAAATGTTATTTTGAGTTTTTTTTGTTAATTATTTATGCACTTATTGTTTATAGTGCCATATTAGGGTTGCTTGGAAGATATTGCTTGTTAGCGATAAGGCCGCCCGTTGTCTCATAACTTATGTAACCTGTCTTTTTCATATGTATATTTTTGTATAATGTAACGGTGTGTAATAAATAAATAAATGCTACCCGCTTTCCAGAATTCGTTAAAGAATTATACTGCTTTACGCTTTTTTAGTAATTTTTTTGAATGTATTTATACATGTGATATAAAATAGTAACATATTTTATAGAGATCATCTTTATAAAGACGCGCAACCGTTAATCTTAGTAAGATGAAGGCTTATGAATGTGTTTAATAGCGTTTAAACCGGCTTAAAAATATTTAATATACGTAATAAATATAAAACATCACAACAATATACAACAGTTTATTTATCGATTTGAAATATTTTACCTTTTTAACCGTGAGACTTTTGAATAGCATTGTTTGCTTCTGTATGAAACGTGTTTTGTAATTCACGAAAAAGCTTACTCCTTTTAACGATAAAAAATATTCGGGAGACACGTTGGTGACATATCGAGATCTTATCCGATCTAAACCTTCGCACAATGGCCGTTAATAATGGACTCACAAAAAGTGATCTGTATCGAAAAAACGCCGGGAGGGGTCCGAATTGTATTTAAAACATACATGTTTGAATACTACGGGCGACAAAAACTATTCTGCTTACGTTGTCAAAGGGTTTCGGCCGATATAAAAAACGAATGTAAAGAATTCATTTTAAATGTTTAATAACAGAGTGGTCGTAAACCAGCCGTGTTTAGCTATTCCTATACTTTTTGTCAATCAGATCAACGAATGTGATATCGCCGTGACGGGCACTCTCGTTAATAGTACCTACTAGCCCGCATTATGTGTTAGGCGACCCTACGTGACAAAACTTTGTCCCTCCCCACATTCAAATTTCTGAAGGAGCAATTGAAATCGGAGATCGTAAAGAGAATTAGAGCGGGTCTTTTTGTAGCACCCGTTTTTGTTTCGAGCGCTCTAAAAAGGGCTTCTTTAGAATCTCGAACAGCCATCGAAGTGGAAGTGGGGCTGTATTTATTAGGATTCCCTATGGCCTACCAATCGCTCTATTCCACACGTAATCTAATAGCTTATTAATGAGGGGAAGCCAAACGGCCCCCATTTTTCTATCCTAGTGAACTTTAAAATTATGGATTCCATCTCTCTTTGTTTATTATGTTCAATGAGTATCGCCGTCTTGTTCGTGCGTGGTGGGATGGCCGATGTAACTCCTCCCACTTAATTCGTAATGCGTTTAAATGAGTCGTATCGGCCTTGGCGATAACATGTGAAGTGTGAAAACAAACGCAAAAACAGGCTACAGGCCCGTCTTGAAAGCCATTATGATACATCATACAACCGGTTGAAATACGACTGAGCGTTGCCAGTATGCGCGCAATAAAGATGATAATTCTAAATTACGTTACAGCAATATTGTTACCTTGAGAGTAATTTGTGAGGCCTATGTTCGCATTCAGTCTTATCTTTTAAGTTCTTACTTTAACATCTTGAATTCTAAAGGTAATAATAATAATAAAATAATAAAAAAGTGTTCATTCATTTTAAGTACATTTTCATTCCTAGGTGTAAGATTTGGAAACCCTTTTAAATAAAAAATACCTGTGTCAGGGTTCCCAGCTCTTCCATAAACAAACTTAATTCTAAATTTAATAAATTACAATATTTAACCTTATTTTATATATTTTCCAACTGTTATTAACCCGCCTGAATGCATAAGTGTGTGGATGCACATGTGTGAGTGAGTGAGTGAATGAATAAATAGATAAATAAATAAACGTATAGGGAACTTTCAAAATTAAATGATTTGTGAATCTGTAAGATACAGAGCTTAGAAGTTGTGAGAGAGTATTGTCGTATTTGCGAATAGGCAAACTGTTACTATAACTATTTATATTTTTGTTTTAAATTACTCACTGATAAATAACAATTGTACTATATGTATGCATTATAATTGAAAGCTTATTTATTCAGACTGTAAATAAATAATATGAAATACGCCTACGGTTTTCTATACATTAAGGACATGAGATTGGTAGGGAACTGACAGGTTCAAGAACAATACAACGAAGGGAGGAAGTGACTAGGAGCAAATAACAGCCATAGCCTCGCCGTATAATTGGGACGCTTCGCGCCGTTAAAACAAAACTTTAATACCCGTTTAATTCAGACCACCTTTTAGAAAATGCTTAACCAAATTTCACAGTAAGTTACAAATCAATCTAAAAGTATCTATCTAAATAACTAACTAAAACTAACTAATCTAAAAGTATTTTGTTTGCGGTATCAATCTTATATATAAATTTCGTGTCAAATTTGTAACTAAACTCCTTCGAAACGGCTTGGCTGATTTTTGTGAAATTTTGTGTGCGGTTACGTCTACGAATCCTCCTAAATGTAAAGGATCCCTCGTTTTTTTAAAGTTTTAGACTAAATATTTTGTTTTTTTTTAATGATACAGCATACAACAATATATACAACCCTTCATTCAATTGCAACAATTAATATGCATGGCAAAATCTCGTTTGCTGGGTCAGCTAGTTTTATATAAAACTAGCGGATCCGACAGACGTTGTCCTGTCTACACGTCTTTAATTTCAAAATTTCGATTTTTAATAAGCCATTTTGATGAAAATTATTATTCAAATGTTATGACAATATCTAACGATCCAGCACATGGTCACACACGATATAACACAATGATAACAAAACTTTTTTTAAATTTCGGGACAGACTAAAATTAAAATTCGAATATTATTTAAAATTTGACACTGCGATGGTAGCGCCGTCTGTCGGATCCAATGTAAAACATTTCAAAATCAACAACAACTAATAAATTGAAAATTAATTAAAAAAACATTGTCCAGCGGACAAAATTGTGAATCTAAACCATTCCCAGATCCCCTTGAACACACACAAAAAATTTCGTCTAAATCGGTCCAGTCGTTTAGGAGGAGTTCAGTCACATACACACGCACACAAGAAATATATATATTAAGATTGTTGCGGTTCATGTACATATGTGTGTAATTTTGCTTGTCACTAAATTTAGTGAAATGTATTATAGTATATATATACTAAATAATATTATGCATTGGTTTAAAATAGATAATTGAGTACCCTTAGTATTTAATTGATTTTGGAATTTTCTTAATGTGTTACTAATCGTTAAGAACATTTAACATATAGGCTTTGTTAATAAAATACAGAAATAGTAGATAAACGAGAGTTTATCAAGATTCGTCGAACCAACTGTATTATAACAAATTTACCGACAGTGAATCAGCAATTACAAACTATGACTGAGTGGTACTACTATCAGCGGATTTATAATATATGCTCTTATAAAAAAAAGAGCAGTGTTGGTCTACTGGCTAAAGCCTGGCACTCTCATCCCTGACGTTGAAGGTTCTTGAGTTATGTGTACTTTTCTATCTATGTGAGCATTATTAGACTCGCTTGTACGGCAACAGAAAAAAATGCCAATTAAAAAAGTTATGATCTCGAAAGAGATAAAGAAATTAAACGCTGAGACCTATGGCGCTACTGTGTTAAAAAATCCTTTTTGTTAAATTACTGCAATAATGTTAAGTTATTTTAACAGTGAGAAAGTATTAAACAATCGTCGTTATAACCTCTAGTAGTCGTCTCAATTTCGGACTATATTTTATTGAATTTTAACAAAAAATAATAATAAACAAAAATAAATGTTACTTAGGGGTAGAATTCTGAAGTATTGCTGAAATAAGTCAAGTTTTTATTGTCTTCACAATATTAATGTAAGTAACTAAACATTTCAATATACAACAAGAGAGCGACTGAATTGTATGTCTTGTTCTATAGATTTTTAATAAGATCCCTCTAGCACTAGTAACACGGAGTATTATCATTTTCTATTCTCCACATGTGTCCAAATCTTCTTAATGGATATGTCATGTTTATGAAAAGTAAAAGGGACGCATACATCACTATCAAATGCCACCAGGAATCTCCATACACATAATCTAGGCTTAACGTGATTAATGTTATCAAACGCATGAGTAATATTGATTTACCTTGTGTGATACAACTTCTGTTTTTTATCGTATGGTGTTGTTTCCGCCGAAGTTTAGTGGTAGTGTTATTACCAATGCGAGAATGGTGCGTTATAATTTTCGTGTGTGAATTTAGTTTTTGGTATCTAAGCCTCTGAACAATGGACTGCTTGCATTTCAATTCTTTTTTGAATGACGATGAAGATTTGCATCACTCTCTAATGTATTCATGTAAGAAGTAATTGTAGATTTATATTTCATTATGTGACTAACAATTTTTTTTTATCAAATTATCTAAAATATCCGATAAATAACCTGAGATTCTTAAACAAACTTGAGTATTTTTGCTGTCTATGTAATATGTAAAATTAGGTTAAAGTATATGTAGTAGTTATACAGATTTTTTTAAAAGTTAGAGTATAAATCAAATATTAAACAGAGACAAGTCGTAAATGATATCAAACAGTGTTAATGACCTGAAACATTGGTCTTATCTGATGAGTGACAATAAATAGGCCAGCTTTATTGTGTCGGGGTGAATTATGGTGTTCGGAATGTCGTTATGGCCTCGACTGAATGTGACTGATAAACATTATTATTTGTTGAAAGATTTTTCTCTAGGCTGATTCCACAGAACTAGACATTTTAAAAGATATTTACGTAAAGGTTCATATAAACTCTTTGGTAGGGCTGAAACCAGGGCTTCATAGTAATCATGATATATTGATCGCAGTGGTTACTGATTCCTTATAAGTTACAAAAAAAGGTTTATTTGTTAAAAAGTATGCAGACCTGAACATATGAGTATTGAGAAGATTTCCTTAAAATTATTATTAAATATTAATTATTTTCCTTTGAATTATTGTTTGTAGAGGGAGGGTAAAACTTGCTGAGTTTCTTGCCCGTTCTTCTCAGAACAAGGCCTCCTGGTAGTTTTGCGAACTGATGGCGTGGTTTTGCTCTTTCGCGAATTTTGTAAACGTTTTTGACATTCATAAGTATGCCCTAAGCCGCGTCTAAATTGAATAAATGAATTTTAATTTTTGATTTTAGGCTGTGAAACTCATATGAAACTTACATATAAATAAGTGCAGGTCATACCTCTATATATAAATCATTAAATATATGGGAACATATTTTATTAATTCAGTATGTGTGTATAAAACACTATGTATCAGACAATGACGAGGGTAAAGCGAAAAGGAGTCGTAAGAAAACTTTGATGTTGGCTATTGACGTTCAGGAAATTTCTTGAATCGTGAGCAGAATTTTATTCCTATAATTTGTGTCAGATCAGAAGTGCTCAAAAGGAACTTCGGGTGGAAATAATTCAACGCTTTGAGAATTTCCCAACTTGCATTTTATTGAAACGTATCGGTTATCAATATCTATTACATACGCGTTTATGAGATAAAATTTATCAAAAGTAATCTTCTGTTTCTTCAGTTTAAGAATCGTTAAATAATTTAGAAGGAGACTTGTGCATGAAGTTAAAAAGAACTGTTGTATTTTGTTTTGTTAATAAATGACTGATAGTCATTTATTTATATATCTAGTAATATTAACAAATCGAATAGACCACAATTATTGATGGTTTAATAATGTATTCCGAGTACTTCATTTTCAGTTTATTAGAAAATAAACTGATATTTATTTATTTATTATTAAAGTATTAAAATTTAATGATATGACTTACTTTTATTATTTTAATCATAATAATTTCTACAAGTTAATTTATTTCAATATAAACTAAATGGAAAAACTGAAATTGTTTATTAGCGAATATGGGTTAGCTCGGGCTATTAAGTTAATATTGCTAGAAGCAAAAACGTTTAAAAAAGTGTTGCAACATTTAAATTCTTTTAATTATTTCTAGGAATTTATACGGTTTGTGGTTGCCAGAGTTAATTAAATATTTTTTGTCACGTTTCTAATTAATATTATATGTACTCATTATGAATTCAGAATCGTTTATTAATAATGATATATCTAGTAAAGATTTAATGAGTTATCTGTTCATCAAATAACTAATAATTTTTGTTGCAAAATTGCAAACGTTTTAATTTTTCAGTGTTGGTAGACTAAAGGTATAACAGAAATGTTTTTAAAATTATATTTTATATTGAGGAAATCTATTCTTGATGCCTCTGATATAAACAAGAATGGTCACACACGTCCATAATGATATTCCACCCCTAAGCATTCGACTCGGAGTGATAAATTGTCGCGGTACACGTTCTAAAGAAAATCGAACAAAAACCACGTCTTATAAGATACATAATATATTGTATCCGATCCACTGCGGTTCTATTGTACTTGTGAAGTTTAAAGAGCCGTATAATATGAATTAATAATGACAATGGATGATTATGATGCATATTTGTCGTGTTCTTAGTTTGTACAAGTTACCGGAACGAATTTTGGTACATCGCGAGTTATTGGGTCAAAGAATATGTTATTGAACATAGGTACGTTAGTAGTAAGAATAGTTTAAAAACGAAGACTTAGGAATTCAATGAGCGTGAAGAGGTTCTCAGCTCTTGTTTTGAACTATGAGTGAATGTAAATTTACTGTCATACATTAATAAATTATATTTTGGATATGTAGGCACCAGAATATTCACTCCTACAGTCAAGTATTACTTAAATGTGTCGCATCCATGGTATAATTTCTGTTTTTCTTTGACATGTAATGTTATCCATAGATGAAAGCGTGCCGATTGGTACTTACTAACGTAAGGTCATTGAACTATCTTCATTCGATTTCCGTACTACGTGATTACCGTTTAATTCGGCTTTTATCTTTATTAAAAAGATGTAAAAAAGCCTTGCGTTCAGTTTTGTTTTTGTACGTTTGTTTGTTTGATAAAGTTGGAACATGAATCAATTAAAATGCAGTTCCCTAGTAAATGCTTGCATCACTACAAAGTGTTAATAAATTAAATAGTAATTACGAAAATATACAGACTCGCAAGTGCGTTGCCGGCTTTTTAAGAAATCGTACGTTCTTTTTGAAGGACCAAATTGCCATAGTAATAACGGCAAAAATTTCCTAAAAAAACGCTTACGGTTATCTTGGTGATACGGATGGTATTAGTCTGCCTTGACGTCGGATGCTGAAACTTGCTAAGTAGTTAGTACGTGGTATGAACAAGTAGTTAAAAAATAAAGCATTAAACACGTATAACAAATATCTTAATTAAACGGTCCATATGATATCCTTTAATTATTTTCTCAACAGTTTACCTCCAAGACAAGATAATTAATTATTACATCTATAGGCGGTGTACACTAAAGATACAATGTCAATAAGGTAAAATTAATTATCAATTTTTTTAATTAGGAAGGTTTTTGTTTTTAATACCACTTAATGTTACTTTCTAGTACGGAAGCTAGCTTGCTTTTAAATTTTAAATAAAGGTATTTAATATAATCAATAACAATGAGTAAGTACTTGCCCATGTACGAGCAATACAGTTTTCTAGGTTAATAGCTAAAGGCTGAAGGTGATCCACCAGCATGCTGTTAGGGCTCCACCACACGTGCTTTATCAGAGAGACAAGTCGGTAACATAACAGTCCACACCTGCACACCACTGAAATACGAGGTAGCCCCATCAACATCCTGGACCATTGAACAGTCATAAATATCAGAAACTTCTAGTCAGGGTTTAACTAACAAATGGCTATTTACTCGATTTTAGCAAACAAATGAAGAAAATTAACAGTTCTTTACTGATGAAATAGATACGACAATAATGAATTCAAACTCCATTTAGTATATCAATAAAAACGCCTTATAATCATACTTGAATGGAGTAAAAATGAAATGCTAATCCCATAATCTCTTTTAAAAATTACTAACTATAACTGTCATCGGATTATCACGTGTATAAATAATCCAAACAAAACATTGACACATGATTACTTCCCAACAAAGAACTAATGTGAGCCATTCGACTTTATTAGGAGATTAAATTGATTTAAGAAGCTCACGTGTTAAAAGATAAAAATAAATAAAAAGAGATAAGGGTACTAGGTGAACCCAACTGAGTTTGTTTTTGTTACATTCATGATATCACTTAATTTGAGTACTAAAATTGCAATACAAGAATCTTCTTCGCAGTCTTCATTCATGACGTGTTAGTGGCGACACACAATTTCATCCATTCTTAGTCTTTGGCAAACCTCTGCGCCTGGGTGATAACCCGTAATGGTCTTTACTTGATCAGTCCAGCGAGAAGAGGATCGTTCTCGAGGTCTGATGCCCTCCACTCTGCCAAGTTACAATGAGTTTTTCTGGGCTTTTTGCATGTCCAAAAAAACTTAGGATGCTGTTTGTAACAAAGTGTCGAAAGATTTTTGTCACGGTCTTATTATGGGCACGTTTGTTTCCCTAGCTTTTTTTAATACTATATATGTTCTATGAACACGGGGCAAACGGGAGGCTCACCTGATATTAAGTGATACCGCCGCCCATGGACACTCTCGATGCGAGAGGGCCCGCGAGTGCGTTGCTAGCCTTTTAAGAATTTGTACGCTCTTTTCTTTAATGACCCTAAGTCGAATTGGTTCGGAAATACTTCAGTGGGCAGCTGTTCAGGGAATGCTTAACAACAACCTTCAACAACACATTTCCATTGATTTTTCTTCATTTAGACGGCCGTGTGGAGAATATAATATTGATTTACGAGCAAAAGAAAATGAATTCGAAAGAAGATCTTCAAATTCAGAAAGAATATATCATGAAGCTTCAAGAATTCTCATAATATTTCTTACTTTTCAATATAATATAGTTATTGTTATTCTTATGTACAGTTTAGG
This sequence comes from Pieris rapae, assembly GCF_905147795.1. Classification (NCBI taxonomy): domain Eukaryota; kingdom Metazoa; phylum Arthropoda; class Insecta; order Lepidoptera; family Pieridae; genus Pieris; species Pieris rapae. The sequence continues at coordinate 9,888,062 of NC_059511.1, read as the reverse complement.
TTTAGATTATTTTGAATAGAAAAAAATTGCAACGAATCTTTTGACATTCTACGCCACCATGGTGCGTCTTAATTTAATTATTATCATATAAAGCAGCGGGTTTAACATATTGTATTTTGGAAATATAAACTTAAATTCATAAAAAGTTTAAGGTAATTGTGTATTTAATAAAAGTCCCAATACTTTCGTGTTTATATAACAGCTAGCTGCTTCCGCGAACTTCGTTTCTCCTTAATGCCTAGCCTACCTTTTTAGTACATGCCAATATGGAACATTTTTCTATGCTACCCCCTTTTTTTATTTTTTGGTTGATTTTTTACACCTTGTGTCCGAAAAACCCTAATATCTTACGGAACCCTATTTTTGTTCAAAATTAAATATAGCCTATATTACTCGTGGATACGGTAGCTTTCGAATGGTGAAAGAATTTTTAAAATCGGTCCAGTAGTTTATGAGCCTATTCATTACACACAAAAAAAGTTTTCCTCTTTATAATATAATATTATATTATATTATATATAATATTATATATAGTGTAGATAAAGATTGTTGAAAGCTTTTTGTATAAGATTTTAAAACCATATGTTGATATTGAATAATGGCGGAGATTGTTTGTATCCTCTATATCTCATTTCAGAGGAGCGAGTTTCATAATATACCTATACCTCTTATCTCTAAACCTGAAGCCTTGACAGTACCGGGATAACATGCTCACAAAATATCCTTTAAAGAAATACCAATTTCTTGTATCAAATTATGTTGATAGTCTTAGACCAAGTTTTGTTTTAGATAAATATATAGAGATATTAGCATTGTGTTATAAAACTTTGTAATAATTTATAAAATAAATTTACAATAATTTATAATGAGGTTCCATTTGACAAGTCTGTAAAACACCGAAAGTGCAAACGGGTGAGCCAAGCGTTCCGGAGGCATCCAAGTTAGATCGCCAAGCAAGCCACTGGAATCTTAAAGGCAAAAGAAAACGTGGCCGCTCAAAACACAGTTGTCAACAAAGCATCATTGCAGAGGCGAAGAAAGCTGGAACGACGTGAAGATTAAGAGAGTTGCCCAAACTGATCAGGCTGGTTCTCTACGCTTGATGTCTTCAACCCCGCTTGGGGGACATGAGACTTTAAGTAAAGTAAGTGAATTTACAATAAAAGTGGAATATTCCTTTTTTGTAGTAGTTGTAGTGTGTAGTGGAAGATTTCCAGATTTCATGCAGTAATCATGCCATGTTGCGAATTTGAAATTTTGTACGAGGTTCAATATTGAAACCGACATTCGTGTGAGTTATTGAACGTGCAGCAAGCCGTCTGATGTTTCCTACTCACAGTACTCTACGCGTAGGGTAATTGAAAAGCTCATAGTAATTATTCCACATCATTAATAACACTAACTGCTAATGCGATAAAACGACACAATAACACACGCCGATTATCCTACATACAAAAATTAATAAAATAGATTCATGATATTCATGATAAAATAGACACCTTTGTAGACGTACTACCTAATATGTCACATTAGAATTCTATTTTAAATTAAAATGTAATTGTTTTCCAATTCTTAACTATGTTTGTCATTTTGTTATTTATGTCTGGGATAATTAATACACTTTGGGCCTGTTTAAACTTATACTTAAGCTCTGTTTCACAATGTATGGATAAAGTACCAAATAGCTATGCAACACATAAATGAAGATGCGGAAGATAAAAATTCCGAATAAGAAACTGCGTTTCTTGACGAATAGCGCTATCTGACAGGCGTGAAACGTAAAAATACTGTTTATCCTACCAATAAGTAATAAATAGCTATTTGGTACTTTAACCATTCATTGTGAAACAGACCTTAAGTATAAGTTTAATTAAACTTATCAGTTTATCTGTACCGTTTTAGAAAAGAGCATTTAGACTAATTTCAGAATAAGTTCTGTGATGAAATAATAATTATTTTTTATTCTGTCACTAGATGGCGTTGGAGAAATCATTCATTTTATAGAAGAGTGTGTTTTGTGCCTCATCTTTTGTGTGTCAAGTTAAAATAAAAGTGTAGTATTTCGGGCAACTTTACGCTGTCCCCAGGCCAACTGCGAGATCACAATACAAAAATAAATATCATAATATATTTTACACAACAAAATGTAATCTTCTGAGAATGAATATATTGCTTAGTATGTATTCGAAATTTTAAACGAAGCATATAGGAACGAGCGCCGAATGAACGAGAATTTTCTTTCACAAAGACAAAGCTATTTATTCACGTTAAGTATACAATATTTTTTACTAATGTGTTTCAGTAAGTAGCTATAATACTAAAGGAAAGTGAACGTGAAAAACGAATGCCGTTATTTTTTACGATTCCATACAACCATTGTTATTGTTATTAGTTTTTATGTTCGTATACTTTCCGCCTCCAAAAGAAACAAATCTAAGAGTTTTGAGGACTTATGAACTTTGTCAATAGAACATAATACTTTCAATTCATTTACGTTTCAGTAAAAATAACAATACCACGCCTTTATAAGACCGACTCGTCCGCATTTAGCTATGACTCAAAAGCTCATCGTAATTTACTGATATTTAAGCTAACTAACATTAACTTCCGCATGTAATTATCATAACTACGATGATAAAAGTATAATTCAAGAGAGCGTCTAACGAACCACGATTTAATTAAAAACATATCGGCCGAAAGTATCGTAACTATATTATTTATGACGCCGCTAAAACAGAGTCCGAGTAATAATTTAACTCATACATAATATGAAAATTATGTAAAATAGACCGATTATAATTAATAATTTAGAACGAAACGAGCTGTATTTTAACATAACTATCTTGAATGTATAATTGAGAATTCTAGTAGCTTTTTAAGTGGCTTCACTAATAAATAAGCACAGAAACATGACTACGAAAAAAAGGGATATTTAAAATGAAATTCATTGAAGTGTTTATCAATGTTAAAATCGTCGACTAGGTCTTTAAATGATTAAATATATAGAATAATAGATTTATAAAAAAGTAAGTATTATATTAACGAATTATTTTGTTTTTCAAGTGATTCTTCTATATCTACGTGGCGTTGGAAAAGAATTACCTTCACGTTTTTCGGTAACCATAAGCAATAAATAACAAAAATATATAATAACGATAATAATGACAAGTAATAATTCTATTACAATTTATGAAATTCTGTAATAATCTAAGAAGTAATTAGGTAAAATGAAATAATTGTATTATTTGTATTCATGTCTATGATAATAAAAAGCTTTTCCTAAACTTTATCTAATTTAACATTATATAATCAATTTTTGTAAAGTCGCATGTAGTTCATATTTTTTTCGAAAAATAAGTTTATGAAAAAGTTTCACTACTTACGTGTGTACACTAGAACACGTAGTAGTAGACTACTAGTTTTGGAAAAAGTTTAGCCGAAGCATAAATTGTTGAACAGTAGTTGCATTTTGAAAAAATATGAGTTTCTGGAGAAAATTAAAACGCAGCGCAATAAATTGAATCCCTGAAAAACAAATTAATAAATAATTTGTTTGTATTAAATACAATACATTAAAACAATAAACTATACTTCCTATAGTATTGTAGACTTCATTTATTAATTACTCAACGCACAATGACAGTCGCCATTTTGTCCGTTTGTTTGCATCCAGGTGTTAGTTGAACAAAACAATCAAAAATCAGAGGGTCGTATAGAAAATTATAAAAAATAAGTTCGTATAAAAATGTTGAATGGGATCCTTATATTTCACAATATTAACTACTCAGGGTGAAGAATGGGTGTATTCGAATTGGTAATTGATTATTGTATCGGTTTCTTTATATCGAATTTTTATTTTGCCTCAATATATAAAAGAGAATATCTTGCGTTTTTTCGTATATTTGTTGTTACTAAGATCAATGTAAGGTGAATTAATTGGTCATACCAACCATAGAAGTTAATTTATAAATTGCAACTTTTTTTCACTGGGTTTTTGAATAAATTAAAAAGGTACTAAACAATTACTACTACTAAATAAACTACGGGATTATGATTATTCTTTATTCTTACTTATCGAATGAAGAGACACATTTATACTGTTTACGTAATGATGATCGTGGATTCTATATAAAAAACGTATTATCACTAGACTTTGATTATATAAATCTACTATTTACACAGAAACTAACCAAACATAAACCATTTTGTAATACACAAATATCGCTATACTTATTCCCAAGATTTACCGCTGACGTCATGATTTATGAAGCCAGATTCCGACCCCAACTTTTTTTCAAAAATGCGGCAGTTCTGTACATTTAACGCTGATTAAACTGTAAAATTACGGACAGAGTCTTTGACAGATGCGCCGAAAGTGTACGCGGTGTCAAGATGTTCCTTTGTAGCAAATCCACTTACAATACAATGGATACAAAAGGTATCTTTGGCAAATTGTAAAGTGTACTGTAATTATGCCATTGGAGAGTGGCCGAGCGTAACGGCCCTTGAGGCTTATGAAAACAAGAATGTATTGATATGTGTCTATAGGTTTAGCACGCGTATTTTGCTTTCATATGCAATTTCAAAGAAGCGATACCGTTCGAGAATGCGGTTAGAAAAACTCTACTAAGATTTATGAATTCTAAAATGTTAGTAATGTTCTATGCCATCACTGCACTTATGTTATCCATAAGTGCAGTAATGGCCTAGTGACTTCGACTTGCGTCATTCATCCCTGAGTTCGTAGGTTGGATCCCAGGCACAGGAGGCTGATTACCTACCACCTATTAGATTGACAAATGTTCATAAAATAGAATCAGTCTGAAGCCCAGAACTAAATTGTGTGCAGCACCACTAATATATTTATTTTTAAATGTTGAACTTAAAATTGATATCATTTGATTATTTATATATGCACAACGAAATGATATCCTTTTTTAGTTTTTTTAAGTCCGTTAAAAGACACTCGAAAGAGCTAAATTAAATATTTTGTGTTAACTCTATTTTGCACACTTATATTAATTTAATATTAAGATAGTCCCAGATCTGAGCGATCCAGGCAACCTAAGAGAAATGTTAGTGAGAATGTATAGATTTTTTTTGACATATTTATTTTGCAGTCTAAAGAAGCTCAAACAGCACAATTTTTTATGAGTTCAATCTTTGTAATTTGTAGAAAAAGATTTCTTAGTCTGATAAAACGGTTGAAATTAAAACGTATACACGAATAAGATCCTATCGCAATATTCTTAAAGGTGTACAGAATATTCTATACATTCACAGACAGCAATAATTCTCTAGAGAGAATACAAAGAGATATGTCATCTATTATGTGTCATCGTGCGGTCACCACTTAGGGAGGAAATAATTTATTCAATGCTCTGTCTTCGGTCAATAGAAATGTACTTTTATGATGTATAGCAAAACATAAAGGCTACTTTGATGTAGACGACGCATCTAGTAGACATTTAAAATCAAATTTAGAATGCTTGAAATTCGTATTTTTCTGCACAGAATATAAAAAAATGTTGTCATTGAATGTAGAAAATAGAATTATAGCAAAACGCTTGCAACGTGCTATCAAAAAAATGTTATTTAAATTTAAAGTGTGTATAAGAAAATAAAAGACCTCTTGCATATACTCAGAATACTGAATATTTCCTATTTATTTACTGTACATTGGTTGTTAGAGATAACGCCGCCTATTTGATAATAATTTATATAACCTGCTTTTTTTGTGTATAAAAATAAATGTAAAAAAATATACACTAAGTTAATTAATTATCAAACCAGGTGATCCACTTTTCATTCATATTATATTGATCCATACATGTAACTTTTAATTTCATCCCAAATATAGTTTATTCGTATCCAATATCGTAGTTACAAGTGGGTACATTAATAACGGTTAAATGGAATTCACGAGGCAAAAGTAAACTTATTAAAACGTAACGAATAACTAATTGCCTAGTAATCCATTTCTCGAATTGAGTTCACAAATTACTATGAAACTTCAATTATCGCTTCGATGTATGGTAGTCAAAGTTAATTAGTACGGTCCACAAAAACGGCAGATGCGAGACACGTGCAGAACGTCTGAGTAATGTTTTCGTAATGGTAGAAGAATATTACGTGACTCTGAGTGATGTTACTGCATCATGCTGATTGTTATTTCAACTGTGATATTGCAATTTCGTGGTACAAATTTTTTGGAAGTATTTATTTAATGAAAATAAAAGCAGCGGTGCAGTTTGCGCATTTGTGGATCTAATACGCAAGTAAGTGATCAGCCACCTGAGCTTGACACACGCCGTCGACTTTTTGGGTCCACGGCAAGCCGGTTTGCTTACGAGGTTTTCATTCACAGTTCAGGCGAATATTAAATGCAGACATATACAAAAATTAGTGCAAAGCCAGGGATCAATATTATATTCCCGACTTTAAACTTTAGATTTTTCTAGTAATTTCCTATTTGAAAATCTTATTCGACTAATACTTCAAATAATGCTAATTAGGTAACTGATAGGACATGCAACTCTTTTTTTAACTGATTAGCCTACTAAATAATATATCAAGCTCTGAATAAGTATCGGTTATTCTGTGGTATTGACTAGCTATTTTTCGTGCCAAAAAATAACAAGAACAAAATATATAACTTTTATAAAATAATATTCAATTTATCACATTTAGATATTACTGTAATGCATCACGCACATGCCTACCTTATAAACGTATTATTAGACGCTTATGGTTTTGTTCTTACTAACGTTAAGTACCATCTGTTGCTCACATATATCTTTATATTTTATATATTAAAGGAATACTAGAGCATTGTTGGCTTCAGTGCACGATATCATGAGGTCGTAGGTTCAATCCCCGGCTGTGCACCAATCGACTTTCTTACTGTGTGTATTAACTTTTCTTAACATCTTTTAAAACTCTTCTGCATAAGTACATTTCATGAATCTGTGAGTTAATCTTTTTAGTTTTTAGTTTGTTTAATTTATACTTTGTTGGATTAGTCGCTTGTTTGCATCCGTTGCATCCCTAATATTTTTTATCTACTATGTTATTTTTATGTAGTTTTTAAAACGTAACGAAGTGTAAATAAATAAAAATAATAATAAACATTCGCTCGAACGGTGAAGGTGAAGGAAAACATCATGAGGAATCCACCTTGCCTTAGACTCAAAAGTCGACGGCGTGTTCCAGGCACAGGCTGATCACCGACTTGCCTATACGATTGACCAATCATCATCAAACAGAGGTAGAAATTTAAGTCTAACCTAAAAAGTCAGTCTTTTATGTTTATTTGGTTGTCAGCATCAGGGTTGGTTTTATTTGTTGGTTCTTGACCAGGAACAATACATAACGTAAACAATTTGTATTTCTTTTTTGGTATTTTAGTATATCACATTCCCTGAACTATTGGCATTCATAACAACAAATTAAGTCAACAAAAAAAGTTGACTGTATATGCCAGGCACCAGGCTTATCACCTACTTGCCTATAATATTGACAAATGATCATGAAACAGATACAGACAAATCTGAGGACCAGAGAAAAGCCTGTAGCACTACTGATTTATTTATTTTATAAAATTACTACTACTACCATTCGTGCGGAAATCGAAACTATCTACCAACTGTACCAACCACAATTCATTCCAGATCTATCATCCGCTTCTGTGTTATTAAGAGTATATCTCAAACCAGTTATGTAGGTAATAATTTTAATACCTGAAACAAAACAAATGTATTTAAATAATGTGTTTATAATTATATAATTGGTCCATTAATTACAGCTATCATACTGCGAATAAAACACCAAATCAAGAAAACTCGTTTAATTTTAACACTTCTGTTTATGACTGTACTTACACAGCGCGGAAAGATTTATCGTGATCTTAGCGAGTCGGTTAGTATGACTTTTTGTTCTGCCCGACACACTTAATCACTGTACGATATTGGACTAATGTGTTTTTTGCGTAGACCCTGCGGGGAGTTTTATTAAAGAAAGTACTGTATATCGAATAACTTCGACATGCCCTTATGAATATTGATATCGGCTAATTAATATATACAATGCTTATTGTTTTTGTGTCCATGTTAATGTAAATGCACATGTACTAAGAATTCAAACAAGCAAAGTTGTATCCAAAACGATCTGTAATAAATTCGATGGTACAAATTTGATTAAGTTAACAACAAAAACATTATGTCATTTGCCATTTTATATGGATTTTTTGGGTCATACTTTTTATAAGGATTTATCAATTTGTAGTTTTGCTAAATTATAGCTAACGAAATAATTGATTTAATTAAAATCTATTAATAAGCATAAGTACATTTTCTTGCCTTACCATAATGTCTTTATTATTGTCTCCTCTCTAAGAAACAGTGTGTAATTCGGATGATTTGTTAGACTCGCTTTATTACTTAGTTCTTAACTAATACTCTCTTGACCTAGTTCCGCCTTATATAAATTTGAATCCTAATGAAATTCTTAACCTTAACCTTAAAATAAAATACCCTATGCTAGATACGATTTATATTGTTCAATATTTCTTAAAACATTACCAAACATAATTTATCCCTAACGGATGCATAGACACTAATAATCCATAAGGTCGTTAAATCCGTAAATAGCTCCACATCGCCAGACAGAGCTCCATAAATTATAAAAGTTGACAAAATGATTTTTAATGCGTGTTCATCTTTTATGACTGACTTATAAAGGACCTCCGCATATGGGGTACTTTAAGACATATTAAATCGTACTTTTCAAAAAGTTCAATATGAAGCTAATTTTCGATTGGTGAGATATATTACCGAATATTGGAGGTTCAATGCACGAAAAACGGATGGTCTGTTTGGCAAAACAGTCCTGGATTGGAGGACCAGTCGGTGAAGCGTCCGAAGGCCTCCTACTAAGTGCACAGATAACTGCTGCGCCAATCGCATAGAAAGAAAATCATTCAAATCGTTCGGGTTAAGAAGAGTTCATACACACGTATAGTAGAATAATATATAAATAAAGATAACAGTTTCATTCCTAAACTAAAAATACCTGTCTACAGCAGTCATTTAGCTCCAAGTAAGCATCCTTGAAGGACGCATTTCTTACATCAATCTCTCTTTGCTCTTTAACGTAACAAATTCATGCATTATCTATTTCTTTGGCGTGACAATAATAAATGAGTGGACTTAAACGCTTCCTCACGTTCGTGGCATTAACATAAATAGAATAATCGTTCCAGCCCCTTTGATTTGGATATTTTTAACTTGGCTTATGTTTTGTATTAATTTGTTGCTACGTACACTATTACCCTAGTCTTTGATGTTTCTCGTTAAGAGGTGTCTGGTGATTTTCAGCGATGCTTTATTTGTCACATAGACGTTCTTACTAAGCGTATTAGTTGAACATCTATTACAGATCACACCATGAAGGTAACAGATATTTAAATTGGACTTGTCTTTATTTATACTGTTATATTCATGAAAAAATTAAACAATAAACAAAGGCATTACAGAACTGTTTATTAGAACTTTATCAAACAAGTGTGAAGAAGGATGGTTAAGAAACTCCACACTGACACTTTAAAAATTGGATTTACAATATTTGTATACATTAGTTAAATCATTATATGTGAAGAAAATGTACTCCTAGAATATTGTATTACTCACACTTTCAGTTATTTTTTTTAATTTAATGTGTGGTGCGTAATATAAGCAATATCGCATCCGTAGTGTAATTATATATCCATTTGAAATTTCCTGTTTAAAACAAGTTATAGTATAGTAATAATAAAAATTTTATTTCAGATCAGATTAAAAAAATTTCGCTATGTCCGATATATAGTGCACTAATTACGACTAAAGAAAGATTAAATTTTTATTGTTGTATAATAATTAGGTGTAAAACAACAGAGTTCAGTACCAGCCAATCCCGAAGTCAATTCATCCATGTCACTGTAAACGCAGATCATAAAGTAGGCATTAATGCAAATAGCGTGGGACAGCCAAACAAAGAGAGCATCGTAAGTGAGACTTATGGTATGAACACGTGCTCTGAACTGTAAGGGATTGGTTTTGGTAGGAGCGATCGCGATTTAGTGACCTGATGGTGTATACCAAAGCTAATGTAGAAATAAAAAAAATGTGTTAAGTCATTAGAAACAATTGACTTTTACGTGTAACATTTGAGAACCATTTTATCTGAAAAAACTGTATGAGATTTCCGAGCGCTTCCATAGCAAACTTAATAGTAAAATCCATAAAAAATGTTTTGCTATGTCAAATATAAGTATGTAATATTAGTAGGTTTTATTACAAAGCACTTTAATACGTAGCTGTTTAGTTTTTGCATATAACGAAAGAAAAATATATATCTTAAAAGAATATGACTGCTGTAGTAAACGCAAAATCATGTAGCAGTTCAGTACATATTTTTATTTATTATATTATTTTTAAATTAAATATGAACGTTAAATTAAACTAAAATATTACGATTCGCTTCCGCCAACAATATGATCCCCACTTTATGGTATAAATAGTTATTTGCGCGATATTTATATCAATAATCCCGTTGTTGAGACTGCACTTGAGCGAGTCTTTAGGCTAATAAAAATAGTATACGGGTTAAGAGAAATTATCAATCCCCTTTAGTTAGTTAATTCCCATAATATATCGATTTCAGATACCATGAAAATATTGTATCCGCTTATGTACCCGATCCTGTTTGTTCTGGGTATGGAACACGATCAGCTACGCCTCAGAAGAGAGCTGTTTCAGTGTATTAATGTAAGATAATCAAAGGTTCATAATCTGGATATAATGGAGAGACTGGGTCTACGGATACCAAGTTGAATCCTGAGGCTTACGTCTTTAAGGTGAACCGCGCACATTCCAACTTGGTTAGCAAAGCGCCACTCAGCACACGCGAGCAATACAAATAATTAACGAAATTTCTGTTGAGGTAGACCTATTTGTTTGTTCACAAGACTTGCTTGCTATATGAGTTTATTATTAATTATGTATAAGATTTAGGCATATAAAAAAAATGTTTTTTATGTAGGATTATTGGTGTGGGTATTATTTTGGCGTTCTATCGAATTGGTAGTAACTGTTATGGTAGAATAATTTAGTGGAATAAATAAATAAATTTATATGAAGAAAGGTTGTATTGTAAATAGCTGATTGCATCCAAAAATGTTTATTTAACCAAACAGTAAACTAATTCGTAAACTTAGGACGTTAATCTTTCGCCCTTGAATAGTTGATAGACTCAGATTCCGCACTTAGACTCTCGTTAGGTCAGTTGTGCGTAATGTCCTGGATAACTAAGCCAGACTCCTGAGAGAAGTCTCCTGGGCACTTTTCAAGCTTCATGGAGCGACCTCACTGCCTTGAGGATATCTCTACGATGGTTAGCCACAGCTAGGTATTCCAGGACTACGACTGATAAAAAAAAATTAAGACAGTCTTTCACCCCTATCTTGTTTGTTACTTACCGAAGCCCCTAATGGAGAATGTCACATTTCTACAAGTAAGTTTTTTTTTTAATTTTATTTTTAAGCAAATTTATAGGCGTTTGGTGTCCTCTAACCTCAACTAAAACACACAAGTAGCAAGAATTACGGCATTACGTTAATGCGAAGAAAATATCTCTCAATTGTTTCGCAACCGTCGAACAATTTTATAAACAAACAATGAAACTGTTAGCATAATTAGTATGAATTGGCGCCGTAAACCTACACCATAATGACGTAGTCGGTATGGTATTTCTTGCATTTGCAAATATTTATTTGCATATAATAAAAATTGTAACAATGCGTGACTGCGTTGCGTGCGAGAATTGTATTCAAAATCTATTAGGGCTTTGTATTTAAACAAACAGTCCGGTATAGAATTTTAATTAGAAGTGGACAATGGGAAAAATTCAAACTTAAAAAATATACATGAACAGTAAGTAGGTTGAATATTATGGTATTAAATAATTTGGTTACAAGTGTCAGCTGAGCGTGCGACCCTGAATCACAGTCTTGGAAGTTGTGGTGTGTGTCAGGCACAAAAAACCTACTTTAGACACACTCAGAAATCTGCGATCAAAACCAACGGTAGCACTGGTTTTTATATTATTATTTGATCGAATATTAATAATCAACCACCAAATGAGTATTTATACAATAATAGACCTGTATAGTAATTTTATTCTGGCAGTATATTATCTTCATATATAACTATTTAACTAATATATACAAATATTGGTAATTCTTTTTTAAAAAAGTAAGTGTGGAGTTTCTTGCCCATTCTTCTGCACACGAAACTACCTTTTGGAAGGGGCAACTAGAAACATCTTTATATTTTATTTAACGTTCAAAAGTGCCATTAAAATGAATTAGTAAACAAATATGACAATGGTCAATTCATTAAAAATCTATAGTCTACTAAGTTAGACTATACGAGTGCACATATAGTTGAAATCGAAGACTCCAAGACTCTTTTGTGTCCTATGATGTAGGACAATCGACTCAGAAAAATATCTTTACAAAAATTTTGAATGTTTAAACCCGATTGTGTCTTGTTTTTTTTTCAACTTTTATACTGGTTTTTTTTATGTATTGTTATATTTATAATTACCAATATACTAATGAAACGAACACTATACAACCCTTTTCCAGCAAATGGTTAGGGGACTTCGCGCGATTAATAGTTATGAAAAATAGCTTGTTAAATTTTCGCATGAGAAACGTTCACAAGATCATATACACGGCTTGATTGTAATCAAAAGTTAACTGGCAGGTCCCAGACGTCACGTTCATTATAATATACACACATGTCCTATTAGTTTATTTTAATAATCCAAAGTTTAAGATACAAGGCTTGACAACACGGTGGTATCTTTCTAATAGTGTATGAAATTATACTCAAAAGAGTATATCAAACAATACTCTACAGTTTTTTTATAGAACAGGGGGCAAACGGGCAGGAGGCTCACCTGATGTTAAGTGATACTGCCGCCCATGGACACTCTCGATGTGAAATGTGTAAAATTAAACCTCTCTTATGATTATTCTATTTACAGGCGAAATGTCACAGACCAACTGCCAAGAACTTGCTTCATCGTAAAACTATAAAATAGTCATAGAATAAAATAGCAATAGAATAAAATATAATCTGTCTCACTTACTCATACGTATTTATTTCCACAAGCTAGGTGTCCTCATACCTCTATCCTTTAGTTATTATTCTAAGTACTGCATAACGTAAATTTAAATTACGTACTCATACTAAATAGACAATTATTAACTTACACAGAGTATTTAGTTCACTAATATGTCTTGATTAAACTCGTTAAGGCACAAACTATATCGGATTCGCTGAAATATCGAACCCCTGTTTTCAACAGCATATCAGGTAACTTTCAAAGTCTTTGGCGATCTAATATTGTTGGCTTGTGTTCCATATTGGTATTATGTAACTTCTCAAGAGTTCATACATTATATCGTGTTATATAAAGGCTTTGTTTCGCTGCTAACGCCATGAAGCGGTCATCTTAATTTTAATTCGCAACTCTGGCGACAGTTATTACCTATATTATCAAGTAACATAAACAATTGTAATGTTGTTATTTTGATATATTAAAGTTATTTTTTCAAATGTATATTCACAATAAGTCCAGTTGAAATATTTTATTAAAAATCTAATTTTACCAATCACAGGCCTGATCAAGATTCTAGCCTAAAAAACCACGGAGTCACTCCTAAATTGTAATTTATAAATTAATAAATGTGATTAAATAAATACATATTATTTCTTCTCAATTTAAATGTTCTAGGTTCTTTACACCTGTTAAATTCTTAGTACGTCTAGTTTAAATCTAAATTATTACGCACGTCGAGATCTTCGTGAGAGATAATAAGGGTTAATCAAGGTTAATATGTAGCGAGCTGAATTAGACGTTTCGAGGATTCCTGATAACATTTATCTCTGCAATAAATTAGGAAAAATATTACCGGGATTATAGGACTGGAAATCCCCAGTTTTCCAAAATACGATCTAAGAACTATCCACAAATTCAGGATCTTAACTTCAATATTGAATTTTTTCAACTTGAGCCGATTGATCGACTTGACATTTAATTAGCTGTTGTATGGGAGAGTTTCTTAAATATATAGCTAATACCGTCAAATACATTGTCACCATGTTGAAATATTCTTAAATTAAAATCTTTTTTAACAAACACGATAGTCGTTTTATTTATAAGCTACTTAACAATACCCTATTTATGAATAAAATAAGTCTCTTTAAACCTATTTCATCGACATGAATTCGATTTTCTGAATTATTAAGATTTTATAGGGTTTCAAGATACCAGCACGCAGCGTTATTTTAATAGCATTATTGAAATAATGTTATTCTGTCTCCGGGCGTTTTGTAAATAATTTTAATCGCGTGCTGACCCATAATTCGCGCTCACGCATAATTTCCAAGTTCTCTTGTATAATTTTGTGGGATCGAAACCTCAATATATCACACACGGGAGTTATAATTTAGCTAAGTATTAAGAGAATGCATTGGTATATTATTTATTTAGATTTTTAGACTAAACAACTTGTAAACTTAAAATCACTGCAGAAACTTAAAATAAGTTTCGTAGTCACCTCTTTAGGGACATTAGTTTAGTTTATAATAATTCAGTAAGGAATTTATCTTTGTGGCTTTCGTAGATTAAACATAATTTAATGAAAAGCAACGGGCGGCCTTATCGCTTTAGAGCGATTTCTTCCAGACAACCACTTTACATTACACACATTTTGTCTTCAGCGAGCGACTATCATCCTTAAGGTCGTAGGTTCGATACCTACTGTGTACCAATGAATTTTCATTCTATGTGCACACTTAAATTTCACTCGAACGGTGAAGAAAATCATCGTAAGAAACCTGCTTGCCTTAGACCCGACAAGTCGACGGCGTGTGTCAGGCACATGAGGCTTACCAACCACTTGCCTATTAGATAGACGTACGACGTTGACGATACAGAAATTTGAGTCCAAGACCTAAAAAAAGATTGTAGCGACACCGATTTTAAAACAAAAATATATATTGTAATACCTTTTACAGAAAGGTGTATTCTTAATCAAAGTTCATGACGCGGTCGACCGAGCTATCCAAAGTAAAAAAAAATACTAAACAACAATTTCTTGGCACATTAATTCTAAGTACCCGAAACACGTGCTATTGTAAAATCCCGAAATCGATTAATCTATCAATGACCGGAACTGCAACAATTCATACAATTCTTTACAACCGCACTCGACGCACAAAACCTTCGAATCGTAAAAAAACAGAACAATGAGAGATCAATCATTCAACAGTGGCCTGACGTAAAAAATAATATCACCAGGCTGACCCACTTCGCAAAATCTGCATTCAGCCGGTGCTCGGAGGCAATTTATCATACTTCTCATGGCGGAAAAAAATATCTTTATAGGCGGTCTAACAAATAGTTGACGTCATGAACAAGATGGGAAACTTTATTTAAGAAGTTTCTTGTTAGATTTGACTTTTGTGATATATTTTAGCTATTTTTCTCGTAATATGTCTATTAAACTATATTGTGTATAAGACACTGTGTTAAAGGTTTATTCGATTATTTTAAAATTAGAATATTTATAACAAACGTATATAAGTGCGGTGGTTCAAAGTTTGATTCCTGGCGAAACGATTATTATTTCGAAATGGAATAGCACGGTGATTTTGCGTATATGCAATGGATAGGTCATCCGATCAAAGACTTTAATAACGGTAATATTAATATATGTTAAAAGAAAAGCAATAAAAGGCCTAACCGAACATTTTTTACAGCTTACAACTTGTACATTGTAATAAATTGTTCCTACCATCTTAATAGAGTAATTAATTTTAATATCGACAAGAATTATTCGAAACAAGCTCGGAGGCTTAATGATTCTCAAGTCACGTTTATCAATGCGAAATTTTAGTACAGTTATTTACAATCAGTACATTTATATAGACAACAAAACTTCTTTATCCACGTGATAATGTATTCTTTTTTCAAAAAAATACTTGTTGTCTCCATATATTTCTATGGAATATTTCCGCATGAACGAGCACAGCTATTATTAACTTGCCACTATTGACTCTAACTACCGTTCTCAGATTCATTCATTAAGAGCTTACGAAAGTAGTTAAAAATTTAAATTATTTCTCCATGGATCCAATTCAATAAACATTGGATTTTTCCAGTTATAAACTCTTAAGTCATTATGGATTTAGCTTCTTTAGATTTATAATGACATACGTTAATTTATACGTATAACAGCTAATATTTCATAGGTTCTAGCAAACTATAGACATAGACATATTATTTATTACAAACACAAAACAAAATAACAATAATCAAAGATAAAAAATTAAATAAAATATATAATGCAAGGTTTTTTTTTCCTTTTCCCATTCGGTTCGTCTCAAGCATGTAATGCATGTATGCTGTAGCTGTAAATGGCCCTGGCTCAGCATTATGCTGAGAAGCAGAATGTATAAGTATTAATATTACTATAGCTAAGCTATATGTATAAGCTAAGCTATCTATACTAAAATAATCACATGAATTCAGTAATTATCGCATTATGCAAATTTTCCGTCATGATTGAAACAATTTGATTGGATCCTTTTATTTGCATATTTCTGTACTAATTCAAAACAATCAAAATTATTTGACCACTTTATAATCTGTTAGGTTTATAATTAGCATTAAAATAAACAGCTTTATTTGCATTTCTGCCCCCATCGATTTGATGTTTATTTAATATTGTTTGAGTTACATTAGCTAATATGAGGTGAACAAACAATTAATCATTTGTTCAAATATATTTTTTGATTTTTATATTTGAATACAATTTATATAGTAGGAATTTAGAAAATACAAACAATCATAAAATTAGTGGCACTACAGCCTGGGCCTCAGATTTCTGTAGGTACATGTTCCATGACCATTTGTCAGTCTAATAGGCGTCGGTGATCAAACAAACAAAACAAACAAAAATCATTTATTCAGTCATTAAATTAAATGATTCCAATTTTACATTTACTGCCAGTTCTGAAATCAAGGGCGTAGAACGGAAGAGAAGAACTGGCAATAAGCTCTCCGCCACTCTTTTTAATCGCCAAGTTTTTTTACACAATGTTTGTAAGGAGCTGCAACCATTACACCATGTTCCATATCGGATCGGCCTCTTGTATCTGACTTACGTCATTTACGTTCCTTCATCGTCGCAATTAATGTTAAATGCACACATAGAAAGTCCATTGATGTACAACCGGGGATCGTATCTGAGGCCTAGGGAGTGAGAATGACACGGTAAAGCCACTATGCCAAGACTTCTCTATACACGTTATATTTATCAGTATTCTTTAAAGCTTTCTGTAACCTTTATCGATTTTTAAGTCGATTTATCTCAATAATGTGTTGTTATGAAATAAAATTTGCATAAATATACAATGATAATATATATAATATGGTAGCACATAACCAAGTTCGAAACGCAATTTCTTTCTCTATATCAAAGACACCGCTAACATCATTAAACCAAATCTTTAACTATAATAGCAAAGAAACTTTAATTCTTGTCCGCAAAACCTTATCGAAATAACAACCCACTGAACAAACATCTCGATTGCAAAGATAAGATTCATCTTAAAGGCATTCGAACAAAGCGAAATAAATAATTCATAAGCATCTTTTAATTAATATCCTATTTAAAATTGTATCGATCGATTAGATTCTTTGTTATCAACAACAAAACAGCTCAATTTTCATAAATCATATTTCTTATGCCATTGTCCATTAGATTAAATCTCGAATACATTTTTATAATTGAAGAATTTGTCTTGGAACAAAATGAATGCATAGCCCAGAGCTGAATTATAATGGATCGAAATGATGAGTTTTATTGCAATAATGTTTTACAAGATCCGAGGGAATTTTTTCGGAGATAATCTGACGAATGCCATGATATTTTTTGTGTTGCATGTCAAGCGCCGACTTTGCATCGCTCACTATTCAAATTATTTACGTTTTTATCGATGAAAATGCGCTCTCCTTTAAAATATATCGAGCATTCTTGTGCGCTGGTACATTGATAAATGTATTAAGAATTGGTACGAGTACCTTTCGTTAATAGTAGCGTCACAAAAAATCTCTAAAATTGGTTTCTGTGTATTGTTTAGTCTAAAAATTATGTCTTACATAATTTTTGTTTTTAAAAAATCACCACCAAGTGGCCCAGAATTGCAGTTTACAAAGTGTACCAACGCATATTAGTAGTTATTTTTTTACTTTGAATATTATTGTATTAGGAACTTGTCAATCAATAACTAGGGCAAAACGTTCGTCACATAAAACGTAACTTCATCCATATTTTGCTATAGAAATGAAACCTTTGAATTTCGAACAATTTACATTGAACAATAGCAATTTTTTAATTTGTATACAATAACAGCGCGTACTCATTAAAAACACGATTATTCATTCCCATACATTACCGATGTTGAAGTTCATATTTTCTACTTTCATCTGACAGAATATGTGAGATATTAGTCACGTATTGACCTAAATGTGTCTAACTTCACTGAGCTCAAATAACTATGGATTACTATAATTATCCTTATTTTTATGCGAATAATTTAAATGCACAATCGCAGCATTTGACCTGATAAAAACAATGGTTTCTGAAACAAAGCCGCTATTATAAATGACTGTTTTAAACGTATTTACTATACTCAGAGTCTTTTATTATTAGTCTACGGTACCTTAAGCTCTTTTGGAAAGATTTCCGTAAATAATAAATAAACAAAAAAATGTTAACAATGATATGTTTATCGGGTATTTATATAAATTTTGACACAAGTTTTTGTGTATTTAGGAAGTACTACAACATAAAGTTGACAAAACGCCGGAAGATGGACATCAATCATTCATTTTAGTCTGAGAAAATCGGTCACCGAATTGTTTGGAAGTTGAGAGTGAAATTTGTTTCCTTAATATTTTAAGGTATATAATTCTAAATATTGTTATAATACAAAGTATCTATTGGCTTTATATCGTTGAAAGGACAAAAAAATTGCATAAAATTGGTACTTATAAAGTTCCAGCAAGACTTATGTACCGTGGAGACTAAATAAACCTTCCTTCTTTGTGAAGGACTTTACTATGAATATTTTTAAGTTTGATTTAACCATGTTGTTTACTAATTTCCTTACAACAAGTTTTATCATATGTGGCTCATAAATCACTTTTATCACGCTTCGTTTAACCGCGGAGAGATCGAATCTAGCACCAGTTCGGCGACAGGTACTTTCATGCGAAGACCATTTTCAGCAGATCGCAGATCCAGCCCTTTTCTATACCACATGGGTAGTTCTTTACTAAGGAATTGATATATGCAGTGCGAATACTTTATTCATTTCTTATAAGATTATATTTTCTGTATAATCTAGGCGAGTCATCTAAGTGCATATATATTCTTTTTGTAAATGTTCGAACCTTTTTATAAATATGATGTATTCAATCTTTGGCTATCTCTAGTATAATTGTTTCGTTATATATTATATATGTTAGCTGTAGGATTAAGTTAAATTAAAGTTAACAACGAATTTGATTTTAGTTTACAATTAATACATAAGAACAGCTATACTCAATATACACGAACATTCCATCGTACTTCAAAAGTTTTACGCTTAACATTATGAATAATTATTTAAATCATTCCTAACCAAATTACAGTGGTGCCCAGAAGCGGGCATAAGCAATAATCATTATGAAATATCTCATCAAAGCAGGCTTTATTGTCTCGCTGCGGCTTGTCGACTTGTTATAAATGTAGATAAAAATAGAGAATTGAGTTTGTTTTGAATTATCTTTCTCCACTCAACTCTTTGTATTTATAATACAAGTTGACTATTATTTATATCATAAATATCATTTTTATAAGCAAGTGAACTTTGTCGTTTTTTAGCCATAATTTGAACCCCACTAAACCGCTGTGTTAAAGCAAGGAATTCTTAAATCCGAGTTATAAAACCTTCTTGAAGAGAGTTTATAATCGTGAAGTTGAAGGTTCGAGTCCCAGTGTAACAATATCTTTTATATCTTCGAACTCTGGTCGTACAGTAAAGAGATATTGTAGTTATTTGTTTATGACGTGCCTATACTTGCCAAAAAATCTAATTTCTGAATGTTGTCGTAAAAGTATAGCTTTAAAGGAAAGTGTAGTTCGTTTTAATGTGAATAATAACTAAAACGATACTTGTATACGTTACATTTTTATAGATAAGTTTTACGAGCTTACATTAGAATAAACATAAAAAAATACATTAAAATACGTTTAGCCATAAAAGCTACAATTTGGCCAGCGTTCGGTAACTAACAAAAATAATATTGCGCTTAAGCAATAAAATTGACAGTACAATAAACTTATTTTTTATTGTAACGGGAAAAGTTTTATGCAGTTTTTTTCAGATTAAATTTTAAGGGCACATTAATTTTACAATTGTTTATTAAAAATAAATCTATAATAGGCCTTTAAATATATTATATTAGGTGATACAGAGTCGTTAACTTGGTTATTATAAAGGAAAAATACCTGTGCTATGTCTTAGAAAAAACTC
Organism: Pieris rapae; assembly: GCF_905147795.1. Classification (NCBI taxonomy): domain Eukaryota; kingdom Metazoa; phylum Arthropoda; class Insecta; order Lepidoptera; family Pieridae; genus Pieris; species Pieris rapae. Next base: position 9,867,369 of record NC_059511.1, on the reverse strand, counting down.
CTTTTTAAGCGGTTTTGGTAAGAGTTTTCTAGCAACTTGTGTTATAAAACGTATATACAAATGTATGATGTAGGTACATAATAGGTATAGGTAAATAATATGTCATACATACAAAGATTATTATTGTCGCGACAAAATACTTTTTAGCGACGCTATTTAGCAGGACAAGGAAGAAAGACTACCTAGAACATATATACAAGGTAAAATATTTTATGAATATTCAATATATATGCGATCGAATACTTTTATAATAATATATTTTCTGTTACATAATTAAATATAGCTCAAACCGCAAAGACGGGGAAAAGTCAAATAGGCAAAATATTTTCGTTAAATGAAGGACATTGTTTACGTTAACGATTGCCGTAAAGGAAAACATCGCTTGGGGCTTTTCTTTTCTTTACATCTTAAAAGAGTTAATCCCGTAATACCTTTCTCTTTAAATGGAATCGCGGTGTGAGTGAGGAGATAAAATCGCTGGAGTCAAATGCTTTCGACTTAAATTTGTTTTTACTTTTTCGGGTTTTAAATCACTTACATATATTTTAAATAGCTTATTAAGGGTTCAACTGTTTTAAGATGTTTTATAGATTTGTTTACTTGGAGATTTCTTTAAAGATTAGGTGACTGGTCGTACTTGAATTCGTGTATGCGGTGATATTAGTTGTTAATACTACGTATTTGCGTGTTGTTCTCACGAGTATGTAAGTGCGTCCTCCTATTTCACCATGCCTCCTGCTGATAGAGGACAAATATTTGTTTTTAATTGAAAATCAATTAAAAACAAATATTTGTTGAGGAAATTATTCTTTATTACTCAAGATGTCATATGGAACATGGTGTAATGGTTGCAGCATTGTGTAAAAAAAACTTGGCGATTCAAAGGAGTGACGGATAGTTTATTGCCAGTTCTTCTCTTCCATTCTACGCTCTTGATTTGAGAACTGGTAGTAAATGTAAAATTAGAATCATTGAATGTATATTTCTTTTTTTTTACCTATATGAATAAATGATTTTTTATTCATTTATTGATAAACATATACATAATTTAACTCCTTCTCAAAAGACTACACCGATTTTGAAACTTTTGTGTATATTCATCTTAATATATATATTTCTTGTGTGCGTGTGTATGTGACTGAACTCCTCCTAAACGACTGGACCAATTTTGATGAAATTTTTTGTGTGTGTTCGTGGAGATTCGAGAATGGTTTAGATTCACAATTTTGTCCGCTGGACAATGTTTTTTTTAATTAATTAGTAGTTGTTGATTTTGGAATGTTTTACATTGGATCCGACAGACGGCGCTACCATCGCACTGTCAAATTTTAAATAATATTCGAATTTTAATTTTAGTCTGTCCCGACAGTTAGCGCTGCGATCAAATAAAAAAAAAGTTTTGTTATCATTGTGTTATTGTAGACCATGTGCTGGATCGTTAGATATTGTCATAACATTTGAATAATAATTTTCATCAAAATGGTCCAGAATGTTTTAGCTTATTAAAAAAAGTTTGAAATTTTCAAATTAAAGACGTATAGACAGGACAACGTCTGTCGGATCCGCTAGTATATACATATATTCTAGGATAGTTTAGATGATTAGATGTTTAAGACGTGTGTACCGACAAGGATACCGTCTGTCAGATTCGTCAATTAATTTTTAAAGCGAACATATACTTTTTTGCCAAATTTTCTTCAAAATTTTATATTAATTTTTGACTACGTAACCTTATGCATATTTTTCGTTGTTTATCGGGAGGCTCACGGATGTTAAGTGATCCTGCCATCCATAGACTGATATTACCTGAGGGCTCGCAACTGCGTTGCTGGCCTTTTAGAAATTTTAACGCTCTTTTCTAAAGAAGCCTAAGAGTAATTGGTTCGGAAAAAGTTCGGTAGGTAGCTTATTCTGTCATAGTAATGGTGCGCGGCGAAACCAGAATTAAAGAACGCTCAGTTGTGGAACGACCGATGTGGAGGTAATATGGGTGGAATTATATAATATGCCTTGACGTCTGATAGTGAAACTCAGCAGTTGTTAATCCGAACCACTACTCTGACTCCATTTTCCCCTTAGTCACAATATACGTACTCCAGACCTAATCCTAGATTAGGTCCAAGATTCCAATTAAAAATTGTGGGAAAACCATTTTTTAATCAAAATTTTATTACATTTAAAAACTGGCAGTTTTGAAAAACACTAAACCCTACAATCTCGTCAAATCATAAATCTCCGAGCAAACATCGTGTTCAAGATTGATATACGAATTTCGCAAACACTCATTACCACTTTATGTTGAGCTCCACTACGGCCTACTAGACACCAGATTTCTTGTATGAATTTATAAGATGATTATTCCTCTAGAGATCTCGGGAGATTGGAGATGAGAATTTGAATACGTGAATAATACTAAGACGGTTTCAAAGATTGAGTTGGGATTTCTCTGAATAATAAGCGAATCTAGCATTCTCTGTTCTGGAACTATGAACTACTTAGCATTCTCTCTGACCTTATTTCTATATTAACCTAGTCAAATATTATCTTACTCAGTAGAACTGCATTTCTATTACAGTACGGTCTTAACCGTGAGCAGGGATAAAAAAAATTTATATATTTAATAGTTGTATTGTTGACTTAATTACATTAAATAGCTAATAAAAGTGTATTTAGCTAATAAAATAGGCGCATGGTTTTATAAAAACATTGCTTAATCAATTACCATACCAAGGTATACTTACATATTTGTACAAATATTGCTATTATAGTTTTGCATTATTGTTTGTTAAAAAAAGAAATAACTAACTTACACTGAAACAGATACGTCAAAGTTTTTTTTGTTTTCATATTATATCATACAATGTCATTAGATATAGTCACATAATTTTCCAATAAAGTCAAGATGTCGCCAACCCAAACAGGCAACGCACTTGCAGTCATCCTGGTGCTCCAAGTGTCTATCACTTAGCACACAGAAGAAAATAAAAGCAGTAGCGAAATAATCTATTAGAGTATTCACACACAATGCACCACAACCGCTATTTAAACGTTTGTGATTAACCTTATAATAATACAGAGAATGTTAAATTTGTATAAGATTTCTAGTCGCACAGATTTAAATGTTTGATTTGACTAGGATATAGCGATCATACAATCATATACCAATTGATCAAAATAGATTTGACATTGATTCAACGTTTGCAATAATAGTTATACTGTATAAAGGTATACAGTATAACACATTACAAGAAAATCTAAAGACGAATAAATGTATTGAACAGTAGCTGGAATTCCTCTGTAGGTATATGAAAAACATATTTTCAACATAAGCTATTTTATATACCTTCAAGATCTTTGCTGTTTTACTGAAGAAATTTGCATTAAATTTCAAGCACACTCAACGATCACCTTGCTATCTGGGTTAACTTTGTTCTATATGAAAACTTAAGCGTAGATGTTAGTACAGAGCACAAAGTTAGCACTGAAGATATACCTCGAATGAGGTTATACTGTGTTTAATAAATATGCATGTTATATGAAATAAAGTATCTACATATTAATAAAATGCATAGGTTAACGGACCTTTTTCATTGTCCGTTGAATGAACTGGCAAAAGTTCTGTTATTTATTAGTGCCTATAGTAGTTAGTTCATTTCTTGTATTTTTTATTATGTAATGTTGTAGTCATAATTAATTTCATATGTTTGTTTTTTTTTGTCTGTAAATTTTAATCATTCGCCACTCTTGTCAATTTAAGGTCACCTGTTAAGGCAGGAGTGTTTTTTATAAATAAATTAAAAAACGATATTTACGAATTTTCTAGATAATAATAATCTTAAAAGAATTATAATGATAAAAAAAAACTTATACGACAGTTTTAATTGGAGAAAGACTCTGGCTGTGACTCTTGGGATCGGGGTTCTTGGGTTTAAGTGCAGAAGTGGTATAGTACACCAGACCTGATGCTTGCCTTGCTCAACGTATAAATATCGCAATACAGCGAGGAAATGCTGCCAGCAGTAAAGGTCAACTAACACAGAGAAAATTTTCTATCTATCAATTTTTTATTGTTATTATTATCACTATACAAGTTAAGGATACTGTAAATACTGAATATGTGACAGTTTTTAATAAAGCTATGTGCTTTGCTCATATATCTCGTTGACGTTAGGTAATAGGAACATCACAAACAAATAAGGATTTATAACGTTTAATAATAAAATGCTCTACGAGTATATACACCATAACAATAGTCGAAGCTTTCGAAACACACAAAAGCTCGGTTAAAAGCTTAATATACGGCTTAACTTATTGCTAAATATACGAACATGTTAAAATTCAGTTTATGTTTGTAGTTTTTAGTTAATAATAATCTTCACCTATATCATTATCATATTTCCCGGTTAAAGCTGTCTGATGTCAAAATTATTTTAATGAGAACTGTCTTGGTTACAGAAATGGAAATTATACGTATGTATTTCATTTAAAAATGGATTTTTTTCAAACTATTTTCTGTATAACATGTTACTGTTTTTGGCCCTAATTAATGGTTTTGAATTCGATAATTGGCTGCGATGGCAAAGATACGTTCTTAATAAGGTGTGAATCTCCTTGATAGCTCACTTATCAACAATCGCATTTTAATTGTCCTCCTGTGCATGTTCCTCCTTAATTAGTCCATATCAGCACATCTCCGATTTTCAATGCAATTATTCGATAATCTGAATGCTGGATTGTGTAATTAATTTTGTTTTCTTTGGGGTTCCAATCATTTTTTTACACTTAACCATTTCGGTGATTGCGATTAAAGTTTCAATATGTATATAAAAATATTTTTAATAAAATAGTTTCAATTTTTAATTAACTTTCTCTGATTAGCACAGCAGAAGTTGAAATAAAGGAAAATGAGAAGTAAGAGACGTTGAAGTCAATCGCAGTTTTAAGACCAATAGTTGAAGTTAGCTATCGTCAAAATTATAACATAATAAGTAAATGTGGTACACTTTGGTACTTTATGATCATCGCATGACATATGCGTGATGATCCACGCTAGAGTTTCATTCCCAGTGCCATACTGCATAATTTCCTCATTTCTTGTTAACAGTGAAAGAATGAATACTTTTGGTTCTCTTTATGTTTCAGTGGCTTTTGAAATTAAATTAAATAGATCATGGTGATTTATACCATGATCTATTTAATTTAATTTCAAAACCTTTGGTTAGGAATTTCAAATTATTTTTTTATAACTATTTACTCCTGTTTTTTAATGCTTTTTCTGGAAACTAAATTAATTTAATGATATCTCGTTAAAGAAACTTAGATATGAAAAATGTTGAAATGCACTTCTCATTACAGTGAAATTAATAAACATAATCATATTACGAGCATATTGTAATGCATACTACGAATGACTGATTCCGCTCAGTGCGCGCCCTTTCTGTCTGCCGGAAACAGGGCTTAAATTTTAATTAATTTTTCACCGAGACTTAGCAGAGGCTAATTTTATATTTAATCCCTTTAAGATGCGTTTAATTAGCGTTTTAATGATGTTAGTTGTGGAGTACGTTAATTGGGTGACATTGTTTACATGGGATCCCTTTGTTCCTTGTTTACAAGTCTCGAATACATGTACTTTTGATAAATGATGTTGTTCGTAATTTACTAAGGAACCTTTTCACAAAGCGTATTTACTTGCTCCTGACATTATTAGTCTAAATATGAATGATATTTACGTAGACGTGCTTCCTTTGTTACGAATTGGTAGCAAAGGTATTGGCAAAAAAGTTGGAAAAGAACATAGATTAATCCTTGTATTTAGCTAAGGTTTTTAAGGTTACAATAACTTTATTTCTCATATTACTAGATGTGGCATTGATGGCATAGTCTGATATAACGGGTTTATATTAATTACTTTTTATATTTTAATAAGACTATTTTATTTTTAGTTTATTTTTCTATTTAGATATTTTAGGTAAATACATTTATATGATTTATATGGTTTCATAAAACATTTTATGTACCCATTGGGTTTTATTTGTTTTTGTCTAATAGAAGTAATTATTACTTAATATTTTAACTTTAGCGGTGTAAATCTAATTTACATAGGGTGTATTCCTTTATTTATATGTAGATATTTAATCACTTATTTGTATGTATTAACTGTGTGAGCTTTTAGTAGCTTTTTGAACCGGTCATAACTTTGTTCTCCTTTTATAACCGATGGTAACTTATTATGACAAAGAATCAATCTTCCTAAGTGGTTACTATGAAAGTCCGCCGCTGAATGCTTTGTAGGCTAAGCATCAAGGGGCATTCAGAAGCGATCACGTTCGTCTACATAAATAAATGAACTTTAATTTTGACTAGACAATGTTCTAAGTTCAATATTTGAAGTCCTATAACTATCCATGGAGCATGGGGCAGATACCAATTAAGCCCAAAACAATTATTGATTCCCGCAATCCAAGCAAGGAGCCATACGGCAAGTGCCTTTGATGCTAATGAAATGTTCAAAGGGATATGAATTCGAATTAATAAATCGTAATCATTTTGATATATAATCTTTGTAACTGATATCACGTATTTTATTTAGTTCGCATTGCAGTTGTTTTTGCGCACATAAGATATGCAAAAAGGCTTACAGAAAACTGTGATTCAAATTATTTATTTATTTACTTACAGCTCATGCATGGCCAAATTCAAACTAAAAACTAAAATATATAAATATTAAACAACATAAAATACACTTAAGTTATTAACAAAATTGCCTGTAAATGGTATCCCCTAATTCCCTCTTAGTTTACCCTCAAATCACAGTATACTACCCCCATACGCTTCCCAAATAGATAGCCGGTGAAGAGTCGAGAAACCCATTAAGCAGCGACAATAACCGAGGAATGGGAGCTTGTTGACGCTGGACAGTGCGAGCCGAACGCACAGCAGAGAGGTTATGTTTCCGGCAGCGGTAATAGCTTTCAATAGCATACTTCGCCTCAGAAAAGCGCTTGATTTGGCAGTGTACTTATTTAGGATACTTCAGGGTCGTGTTCATAACGTGGATATAAAGGAAAGACCGAGGCTACGCTATTAGCTGTAAGATCTACGTAAATATATATATATAGTTATATCGTAACTGGCAAAATAATAAAATTTATAATAATATGCGAAAGAACATTGCCATTTGGTTATTTAGTATCTTAAATCATTGTACAGTCGCGTGTCATTGTCGGTTAGTAATAAATACTTTTAAAGAACGCGATCGAAGTTTTGAAAAGAGAACACGTCATTTAAGAGGCACACAAAGTCTTCCAATTCATTTGGTTATCTATTTAAAAAGAGCTGGTTACATTCAAAACCACCGGAGCCTAATGTCGCATACCGACAGTGTAGGCTCTATTCATCCATTTGTACGCAATTCCACAGCGTATACACTGTTAGTAACGAAACGTTGAAATATTTTTGTATAGGGGGTTTTATTTAGCTTGGTTTGTATTGTCAACTATTTCTATTTTTTTTTTAAGTGGACCGGGGGCAGTCATCTGATGTTAAGTCATACGTCAGACACTTTTAATGCTAGAAATCTTGCGTGTTGCCTTTCAAGAAAAATAATAATATGGCTATATCAAATTGATAAAATTACAAACACATATACGACACAACATATTACCCAATAAAAATAAAATAAAATATTATATTGTTATTTATATTATGAACTTTGCCTTATAATACTACAAATATGTAATTTAATGACATTTTGGAAAACAGTAATTTGAAGGATTTATGTATATTATGAAAGCTTGTACTATTTTAGAAAGTTTCTAGCGTTATACTGTAATGGAATACATTTATACAGAGCAGCTCCAGTACCATGACTGGGAGAGGAGTCTTTAAAAGTTTTTTCTTGACGTAAACCGTTTTAAGAGAACAACAATATTTATAAGTGATTTTTTTATTTAATTAGTGACCTTTTTGTTCACTGTTTTCGTTCTATATACTGTGAGATCTCATGAATTGAGTAAATATGTTCGACCAGGCGTTCATATGTAATGTTGACGCTTATTCGATTACGGCTCTATAGTATCTCGTTACTCGCTACTGATAATAATCATTGAGTTACGTTTAAATAGGCTTTTAGAATCTTCATTTTGATTAAACTTTTAATTATCTAAGCTTTCATAAAGCTGTAGGTTTAAGATTAATTTTACCACGTTTTTATATTATTTGGATACTAAAACGACCACAGAGCCAAGATACGTAAGTATTCCAATTCCATCCATGAGAGTGAGAGTCAAGTAACCTTGATAACACAATAGACTACTGTATCTCTTTCATGATCATTTGTAAATCTAATAGGAAAGTTGGTGTTCAGCCTCCTATGTCTGACCCAGGCTGTCAACTTTTTGGTCTAAAAAGCAAGCCTCATGATGTTTTCCTTCAGAATCCCTGTTTGAGATAGACCAGAAAAATTGTAATAGACCAGAAAATCCTTCTAATATTCTAAAGAATGTATTAAGTTTTTTTTGACGCTATAATCTATATCCTGAACAAGAAAATGGGACGATATAAGATTTAAAAATCGATTCCTTAAATACAGCAATCTTAAAGAAAATATTCGACGAATATAATATTCGCCAACGTTGGGTGCGAAAAAGCAACTTTTTGTATATAGTTACGATCCAGCCGCTTGCCAAATGGTCTCTTTAATATCTTGAATCATTCGCAGTGCTGAGAAAACTTCCGAGTATCCTTTCGATGTGCTTCGTCGAAAATCGTTTTTGTTATCTAAATTGTTATTATGTTTAAATATTACGGTATGACGGACGTTGTATGGCTTTTCTAGTAGGCGTAAACATGTTTATAAAGAATATTTCTGCTTATGCAGAAGATGTGTGTACAAAGAATGTAAACTTCGATATGAAATCTTCATACGATCTACCTTTTTCAATTAAAAAAGCAACTACGTATATATAGGGCATGTTGATAAATTATATTTTAATAGAAGCATAAACCATTTATGCTTCTTGCTAGTTTTAAAGTTACTCAACTCGCTTTTCTAAGTTTATCTTGGTTCAGATAATGTTAATAGAAGATTCATAATATTAAAAATATTTAAATATACGATATATAAATGGAGCTCAAATAAGAAGCGCACTGAAAAGATTTCGTAACGAAACTAACCTAACACACTATGACGTAATAAAGGTGCGGCCAATACGCGTTAGAGCAGGACAGGACGCATACTGCGTCTCACATCTCTCTGACGAGATTAGTGACGTCGCGTAAGCGCGGCCGGTATGCGTTAGAGTTAGACAGACTATGTCTGCATAAAAAAAATCTGCATAAATAAAAAATAAATAAATAATTGTAATTGCATAAGTTGATATAAAATGCTATGCAATAGCTTTACCCTCTAATCATAAACAAAAACCCTATATGTTTACTTGAAGGTGCAGGCTTTTGCTGACACTGACATCATTGAATTGAAATATATATATAAAATTTATATACCTATAGCACAGAATTGCACAATTCCCATATAAATAGCATGGCCTTTGCCCTTCGATATAATTTAAAACCATGGCCATTTCAAATATAACTCGGATATTTTATGGTTATTTGTAAATGCGATGTAGTAGTAAATTTTTGCGGTGATAAGAAACGCGTAGGGTTACAGGACGAAGGTTCTGATCCTATCGAGGTACTATCGCCGATCAGTAAGCTTAGAAGCAATAAAATATGTATAAATGGGCTTTGCAAAATAATGTAAGCGTAAAATCTGTATTAAATTAAATCGTTTTACTGAAAATGTAAAATTTATTGATATATCGTCTTAAGCGAGTAACATAACATTTTCGCTTTTTTTTTTAAACATACATAACAAAGAAAAACAAGTAACAAAAGTTATAAGGCAACTTATCGCTTACGAGCGATTATTTGCAGGCAACCCTATTTAGACAATTTCGTTTTCTATTAATTTTTTAAGGCTTCGTGTTTTTTTATTTTTTTATTGACGAACTGTTATGTAATTTTCATTTGTAGTTTTTAATTTGTGAAACATTAACATTTGAAATGTTATTTATTTAGATAGCCATTAGTAAACATAAATTAAATAAAGAAATCGGTGGCGCTACAACCTCTTTAGGTCGTGGTCTCAGATTTTTTTTTTTAAATTAATTTTGTCTTATTTATTTATTTATTTAATTTCTGAATCTGTTTCGAGAGATCAGCCTGTCGAAGACATGTCGGTTTCCTCACGATGTTTTCCTTCACCGTTCGAGCAAATAAAAATTATTTAAATACGCACATTGAAAGAAACTCCATTGGGTCACAGCCGGGGATCGAACCTACGACCTCAAGTATGTGAGTCGCACGCTGAAACCACTAGGCCAACACTGTTTTTAAAAACTTCTACATAAATTAGCCGAATTTAAATTTAAGTTGTTGTAGTGACAGCAACACTAACTTGTCATCTTTCTTAGTTTATAAATTTATAGTTCATTACGTAATACATATAAGATATAGCACTCACATAAGATCTAAACATCCGTGGGTGGCACATTAAGAAGAAATCAAGATCGGTGGCACGGAAGCTGTGATGCATCGAGCCCATACACGATCGACCCACGAGATCGTATCACAATAACGGTCTTTGAATCGATTTTGAGAATAAATCGAATTCAGTTCGACTCTTGAGACGATCGGAGAAATCGAATTAGATTTTTGAGACTTGGTAAATGTGTTTTATTGACTTTTTAAAGTACACTAATTTTCTACAGTATAAGTATCTATCTATTCAAAAGTACATGTCAATTACAATAAAATAAAAAAAGTAAATTTAACAAGTACAAAAATTCCAACTACAAATTGTAGTTTTGACTAGTAATTTGCTATTTAAATATAGATACTTCATACATAGGTACTCGCTTAACAACTACTTAACAGATATGTAAATTATATTCAAATTTATTACCAATACACAAACATTTACAATACTACCCTACAATTTAAAACTTATCATTGCTATTTTTTAAATTATTTTCGAGATAAAAAAATATAAATTTAATTTTTTTATATATAAGCTACTTAAATAGGTCACTAACAAGGTATTGCAAAGTATTAATTGGCATGAAGCCTCCATAAACATATCCGCTTCATGTCAAGTCAACACCACCCACCGCATTGTCAAACACACCTTTGTTTTTGTTAGTGTTTGTTCAATGTAGGCGTTCTCATTAAGACAAGACAGTCCATCACACTCTGTAACGCGGATAGCGTCGACTTTTTAATTGAATACGTTTCTTCGACGTTGATTGATCGTTCAAAATTACGACTGTGCTGTTTCCTTCTACTGTTTTAAACGGAAAATACGGCTTAATGAGCACTTTTTGTATGTCATTATGGACAGTATTGTTTAAGCGTGCTGAGAATAGAAAATCTTTGTAAATAAGCGTAGCCTACGTGAATTGCCTTTAACAGTTTATGCGCATAATACACGAGGCCAGTTTTTCAAACTGAGGTTAGTAAGCTTACTGACACTAGTTTCTCAGTGATACCAATCATATCAGTGATAAATCTTCCGTCTAGAAAAGAGCGTACCAATGCATAAAAGACCGGCAACGCACTCGTGAGCCCTCTGGCATTGAGAGTGTCCATGGGCTGATATTTACCAAAGGAATTTAAAATACATTCTTACAACGTTTTTGTGCGCACTATTGTGGGTTCGGACATGGCTTCCCCAACCCTAAGTAAAGTGTTAAAATTAAAAAAAAGTAAACGGTCTTCTTTCACTTCATATTGGAAAACCATTAAGCCATGTCCTAAATGGACACTCTCAATGCTAGAGGGCACACGAGTGCGTTGGCTGCCTTTTAAGAATTGATACGTCAATTCCTTACACGCCTCTAATTCCAGGGTCCTCCAATATGAGTTGAATGAAATGGTTCATTTTTTAATCGTGCGCACTATTGTAACTTCAATTCTGAATGTATTTTAAATTCCTTTAGTTTAATTATAAATATGAAGCCAAAAAAACTTTCACGTTAAACAAACGAATATGTTGGAATGTTATCTCAATTATTCTTATTCTCAAAGTTATTTCGCCGCATTTACTTTCTGTGTTGGTACTCTCAACTTGGAGCTATAAAATATGGTATCGGCAAAGTTTCTTAGGCGTAAACGATCAAAACTCGACACCAAAGTACTTTATAATCAACAAACTCTAACCTTTAACATACGCCAAGCATCTTAAGTACATCGCATACATGTAACTCTAACTCAATACTATGTTTACGTACTACGGATTTAAGGACTCTTGTAAAAAGTACAATTCTAAAAACAGTCTCATACCTGAACGGAGAAGAGCGATGCTGATTATAAATGAATATTTAATACTGATAATGTTTTTTTTAATCGTTACTACTAAATTTCTGTTTTTAACGACCAAGTATCCGGTTGTTGGGGCACAAAGACCATACTTAAAGAAGAAAAATAAATCTGAATCAATGGTGCTTGAACCTTTTTAGGTCTAGAGCTCAGATTTCTGTATCATTCATTTATTAATGTAAGAGGCAAGTAGGTGATCAGCTTTCTGTATCTGACGCACACCCTCAACTTTTTTGGTCTAAGGCGGTTTCCAGACGATGATTTCCTTCACCGTTCGAGCGAATGTTAAGAACAAATGTTTATTAGTGCACAGCCGGGGATCGAACTTACGACCTCAAGGATGAGAGTCGCACACTGAAGCCACTAGACCAACACAATAAGAAAACTAAAGTTATTTTCTTGTATTATCTCCGGTCTCTCTTAGACTAAGATAAATCTTCGTTTAGAACCTGAACATAAATCGCGAATAAAGAGTTATTCCTAAGTGCGTTAACATTCCTGATTACACTCTATATGGGTGTAAGAGATAAAGCCGCCCGAAGAATTTAAGTAATCTTGCTTGTTAATGGTCGCGGTCTTGTTTAATTAACCAAAATATAACATATTCCTATCCGTCCGTCCCGGCTTCCCGGCTATGGATATTTATTCTTTAAATATTTTGGCATAAACGTACAGTAAATACGGACATACAATAATAATGTATTTAGAAATCGGTAGCTCCCTTTGTGTACAGGGCTTAATGTTTAAGGAACTTTATTTCTCATTGCAAAAAAAAATATTTTATTTACATGAGAAACTTAATATTAATATGTATATACGAGCGAGATACACGTCGCCATTAGTCGTCTCAGTTTTAGTCAACTGTATTCATTCTAACATGCATCTTTACGCCCTTTTTGAATTTCTCAAACACACCAATATTGCGGACATGATTCATAAACGTTTAATTTTTAAAAACATTTCACTGACGTTCGGAATATATATCCTTAATTTTCTTACAATTAAATAGGCTATTTTAATAAGGCATTATGTAGCATTCTAATGTTGAACATACAAATTTTTCCTAAATTAATTTTCCTAGATTAATTGTAAACTTTGAACTTAATGGTAATATTTTCTTGTTACTTCCTTGGACGTTGCAGCCAGTGAGATAAAAATTATACTTAAAATCATTTTAAAGGCTTAGATATTTACACCTAAGAAAGCAATGACGGTTAAGTTTAAAGGTTTCAAAACAGAGTTCATGAGTTGAAATCCCTACGAAAGTTTTTCTGTGCATTTACGGTAAAGCGAAGCATCGTGGGACAGATCAGACTAAAGATTCAACGTGGTATGCCCGGCTGAAAAGGCCAGATCCTTCTAGTCTATAAAAACATTTGAAAAACTCAATCTTAAGTCAAAACTTTACTTTGACGAAGTTTAATAATTTTGATATAATCTAATATAATTAAAGTTTATAAAGTAATCCTATAGCTAACATAAATTAATAAAAAGACAATAACTAAGTGTTTTTAGGCAAGGTTCCGAATATACCGGCAGCGTTCCCTTTTTGGTTAGCTAGACTAATTCTTTGTCCGAGGTACCTGCCAGCTCTTCGGTCTCCTGCGATGTCGACCAACCTTTGTTTATATTTCCTTAAAAAGCCTTATAGCGCTGGAACCCCACGGACCAAGGGTCTTGACACCGAATGGGACAAATTCATATTCGGAGATTAGCCGCACCAACTCTGTCATTGGTTCCAAGAAGATGAAAAGGGGCCAACAGTGAGAACAGGTTGCATCCCATACTAAGACCTGCCCTATCTTCCCTAAGACGACTGAATAACATTCACAAAATAAAACGCATGGCAATTCATCGAGCAAAAAGCTCACTTAAAGCAAACATAAAAGCTCCATACTATTTCGGTATACGTGCAAACATAATCTCGCACATAAAATTGTATATCCATATAAAAATCCGCTCTACTCCATTAAAAAGGCTCGAACGTTAAGTACGCAATTTTCTCAAGTGCATCCGATAACTTTTAACACCGCGTACCCATCCAACATTATTTCCTATCTTCGCTAAACACTTCCACAGGCTCGAATCAGATAGCGGCCTAGCACGAACCATACTTATTTATTTACACACTATTATTTACGACGCAAACTCAGTAATGGCTAGTAATATTTTTTGAAAAGATTACACCGCGCCTTGCGTAAGTGGTTATGTGATGGTAATGATTCTATCCCTTTTGCTTGGGGCTGTATAGGTTTAGGTTGTGGTTTAGGTCACTTTAATTTATTCAATTGAAACTATTTCTACCTTCTTTATGGCTTGGTAGGTTATTTATTTATTCATGCCTTATTACCTTATACAAAAACATACACATAACAAAAATAAAAATAAAAAATAGGTTACAAAAGTTATGAGACAACTTCTTCCAGGCAACCCTAATGTGAAACAACGAAAAAGAAACACAAGTTTTTGTATCGATTAGTATTTATACAATTCGTAATCGTGTAACATAAATTAAACATAACAAGAAACAATTATACTAAAGATATAGCGAAAGATGGAATACATAATATTTACAAACAGGTTCAAACATTTACAAAAGGAAAAATCAATAAAAAAATATACCTACTACGTTTAACTAATAATACCTAATTCGGCTGTGTTGGTGTGAAAGTGAGGGTGCATGTGAGGTGTGCTCATGATGCAGACGGTTTAGCGCTATGGATATTCCGCTATAGCATAAACAAGTTAAGGCTGAAATATTGGTATTGGTATTGGTGTCAAAACAGTTTTGTATTGGCTATCTCTGGTCTTGTCTGGCTACGAATTTATTTTTACTTTGACGAGTAATAAAATACGACTGAAAGTTTATAGGAGAATTAACATAAAGCAAATTGAGATATTAAGTCCTCAATTCTAACAAACTCCTCATCGATCAGCGGTTTCAACTAAATGGCCTAGGAATGCGAACGAAGGAACTTTAATGTATTTTGAATTGGCATTCTGTGATGCAGTATCGTCAAAATAAAACGGTAAACTTCAAGCATCGTAAAAATGTTACTTTGTTACTTCGAGATAGCGTTCTTCAAAAGTTTTCAAAATTACGCTGCGATAAATTCACTGATACGTCCAAATTCTCGTCGTGTTATCAAACTTTTATTGTTAAGATTTCTTTTGCGTGAGGCTTTAATTTATGAGAATTACTTTCGTATACAAAATAGGTTTTCAACTAACTCGTAAAAATCTTATATTCGCCGCCTTTCATCTGTTTATCTGTTTACACACATAATTAGCATTGGGTCTCTGGGACGCGAGTGAATTAAATAAGTTTGAAAAAAAGGTAGACTTTATCATTATAGAGTAGTAGGTTAGTCTAATAGCTATACAATAAGCTCTATCTACAGTAAATTCGATTTACACGCAAAAAGCTTGTCATCTATACAGATTACGTTTTAAATGATATATTGCCACGTTTAACTTCAGAAACTATTTACATTTCTGTGAAAAGTTCTCTTTCGGTATTTATAAGTAATGTTCGAATACGCTTCAGGCCGAGCTACGCTCGCCAAAAAAGCCATAGCTGAGAAATTCCATTTAATAAAAAAAAAACAATCGTAGAGTTCACTTGACACAGTGCGATTACGAGTATAAGTTGCGATATTTTGGTTATACTTTCAGTGACCTTTCTATAATAGTTATTTATTTATTTACACAATCATAAGTACATATGGTTATTTTTATATTAGTTTTTTTTATAGAACAGGGGGCAAACGGGCAGGAGGCTCACCTGATGTTAAGTGATACCGCCATCCATGGACACTCTCAACGCCAGAGGGCTCGCGAGTGCGTTGCCGGCTTTTTAAGAATTGGTACGCTCTTTTCCATTTTCATTCATTCATTCTCTTTTAAGGACCAAGGTCAATATTGTCCTGAATAATATAATAGTAGATAATCTTTAAGTATACTTAATCATAAAATTAAAAGGATCAAATTGTAAGAGTAATCCGGCTTTCCCGCTTTTACCGCCAGCATACTGTTAGGGCACCCCTATGTTCGTGGTAGCTTTTTTACCCCACGCCACTGTGTGTTTGTTATATAATAACTAATATATTATGTAGTGGAACTTGCGCCATTTTATGTATAATGCTAATAATACGATTCTGTTTTTTTTACTTTGCAAACTAATTAGTTTCTAATACACTTGTATTCTATAAATTTGTATTAGTATAAATAATATCCAAATTAGATTGTTAATTAAATATTTTTTTACTTTGTACTAGAATTATGTAATATCTTTATGGCGATATACTGAAAAATCATTAAATAACTTTATAACTTAAATTTGGGCCTGTTACCCGGAGTCTGGATATCTTGGAACCGCTTCAGTCGAAATGTGAGATATATCTGCGCTGCAAAAGCGTTGTACAAATAACGCCGTACCGAATTAGTTTTGACAACTTATTTATTTTTCCCAGTACTTTCACTTGTATAAACAAAAGACCGCCCCCGAATTACAACTTAATTATGTTTAAACTATACATAAATACAACATTTTATTACCTGCACAGAACCCCCGAAGATACAGTAATCCAGTCGTAAACGTCTTGTTATGCCATTTAACGGGTGGCCGGCATAAAACTATTTTTAACGCATTGCGGTAATAAATATTATTCGAATATGAACGGGTTATGAGACAAATGCGCCGAAAAGGAAACAATTAGTTGTAATAATAGAGAAAGTTGCTTTGTAATATTTAAAAGAAATTATTTCTTTGAATACACAACTCTCGCTACATATTTCTGGGCGTCTTTCGAGGACCATTTTTATAGGCCTTCAGATACGCCGATTTTTAACAAAATGTGTTGGTAACCGTTCGATGGTCTTTAGTATGAGTAACTATTCATTTATAATTATAGAGAAAAGATTACGATAAATACAAATAGAGGCATAAATGTATGCGGACACGTGTTGCGCAATTAATCTCCACCCTCCTAATGTTTATGTTCTATATTTGTTAATGTTAACAATGTATTTTTCTGAATTGTCTTTTGACTGAGACAAATCATTAAATTACCCTGTGTAAAGTAGGAGTACTAAGTAATCTAAGACATTTTATTAAACGTAAGAGATCGTTTAGAAGCGATAACCGCCCGTTGCACCATGTTTTTATTTTAGTTTATTATTCAATTCTTGTGCAAAAAAGTGTAAATATATATAAGATCAACATTATCAGTATTTATTTAGGCGAAAGTTTTTTTAGAATAAAATAATTATGAAATTTGTATTAAATACCTGAATGTAAAATATGAAATATAAAATGATTAAAATGAAAAAAAAACAAATGCAATCTAATTGTATAATACTACTATTACTAAATGATTGGTGTTATTTAAAAATAACAACATTATTATGTTACATCCCAGGATGATAATCCTTAAGCATTCCTTTAGCATTCTTCAGACTAAAACAATAGTTTTTGATTTTAAAGGCAAGTTTTTTTTCACCTAAATGCGTCACCTGGAACGCAAATTCAATCATAAGTCTTCCATTATGTGTCTTCATCTCTTTGTATGCAAATTGGTCCAATTTTGACTTTCGCTTTCTGACTCAAGTATCGTAAATATTTCTAAACGCGTGAACCCTTCTCAGAAGCACAAATTATCATTGTGAGGACGAGCGTTCGAAAAAATTCACAATAATTGGGGACTGTAAATGAGGTGTTGTATCTTTGCTCACTGTTGTGTTGAAAATTGGGTCGAATTTTATTAGGTTTTTGTATTTTGTTCAACGATTTTACTGTGTGCTGAGAACTGCTTAGTTTACTATTAGGCTCGGCAGGTAATTTGCAGATTTCTCATAGAGAAGAAAATTGCATAGGAAGCCGGGATTTTAAGGATCTATTTGCTTGAACTTCGTTTTAATACACTTTATTTTTTTACAATCAATGTTTTATTATTATTTTTGAAGTGAAACTTCTTTACGCACGCTTGACTAGGGCAATAAGCTGGCGAAGGCGTGACGTAAGCGTTACGAAAAGTGTGATCGGGCAAGGCGAACGAAAGTTGAGTGGGCAATAAGCAGGAGACAGCAGTGCGCGTGCACATGACCTTGCTCACTGACTTTGCGATAATTATCTCCTATGTTTTCGCTGATATTTGAATTAATTGCTTGGTTACCAAATACCAAGTTCGTGCGTTCGTCTAGAATTTAATATCCATAAAATAATTTATTGGCACAGGTGAGTGCAAATGTAGATTATTAGACATGTTTCCTCAATGTAAAAAAACATATATAATAACAGTAGTAGATAAGGTAAAAAGATAGGAATTCAAAAGCTCGAACACAAAGCGAGCCGACATAAAATTGTGTTTAACGATGGGAACATTCAATTGGCGTCCGCTTTTTATGCAGAGATATTATGAGAATGTACTCAGGTCTCTCGTGCCTAACCAGTTTCAAAGAAATAATTATACAGAATCGCACGCGCCTGTTGATTTGCGCCTTCTACTTGTATAAGTTTCAAAAGCAATATTTTGGGGTCCGACGTCAACATAAAAAAACTACAACTTTTATAGGTTCTGATTCATTGATTGTCTTTTGGTCAGGTGGATGCGTCCCACTTCCGACATCTACAGTACTTAGCACTATGACACTTCAGGCCTTCAGATATGACTTTCGTAACCGCGAATAACTGTTCCATCACCGGACAAGACACCACGGTAAGGACAGATAAAGCAGCTTTTCAAGCAGTTATTCTCGGTGGGCCTGAATCGCGAGTCTTGTATCTGCTCGTCACCCCTCACAACGGATAACCAAGAAAACGATTGAACAGTGTCGAGCCCGTCGTTCATCCGCCAGCCCCAGTACCGTCTTGCATCAGCAGGCTGTGAATAATCACACCGACACACAATTACAAGCTCTGCCAGAACTGGCCGATGTCCTCCCTGTAAGAGGAGCTGATAAGCATGAGCAAAGAATCACTTTTGAGTCTGAATACTGATTTCATTAAGATGTTATCTTTGCTGCTCGAGCAAGTGTTCATTGCGTATTTAGCTGGGGATAAAAAATAGGACCTCGTATATATAAAAAAATTGTTATATCTTTTGTTTGAATAGGTAAGACTGTGCTTTATGTTTATGTTTGAATGTGTATTACGTTTTTGGCTTTTGTATATAATATAATTGTTTTATGAGTCGCTGTAGGAATACTTTAATAAAATGAAATAATCTCAAGAGATTTGTTGTTGTTCGTGTTAAAAAGAAAACTTAGGGGCTTAAAGTAAAGTACTATAAAATCTGACAGTACAATATAAAACATTAGACACTATCACAACATAAACGAGCTTAAACCAAAAGTAATACTGTAATGTAAAAATAACGAGAATATAAACTTAGCCATTGTTTTAACAATAAATTAAGGAATGCCAACAAATCTCATTAGAGTGGCCGTAAAAATTGATTATAGGCGTGAGGTTCTTAATGTAAATCATCATTTTAATCACCTTCAAAAGTCTTCGTCGCTTGTATAAAATTCCTTCTTGTCTTTATACGCATTTAAGAGTTCTGGGTTCGGTTCCCGTAAAGAATAACCTAATAAATGAAACTGATTTATATAGTAATGACATCATGTTAGTATTAATTATCAGGTACCATTATCACATTATGGAACAACACAAAAACTTTTTGATTAAGATGTTAAATTCGCGTGTATATATTGCAGACTGCAGTCAATATATGATAGATACATTGACATAATTTTATAGAACTAGACAAAATAATAAGAGAAAAATAACGAAAAATATCTAGCTGGAAAGATTAAATAGTTATTACTTTATTTTCACTTTGTTAACTTACTCGTAGTAAACTTACGTGAATAAAGAGGTAACAAACAATATATCGGCTTTATCGGTAGCAAACGATATCTTCCAGACAAATAGAGAGACATTTTTTTGTGACAAGTGATGCCGCCGCCCACGGACACTCTCAATGCCAGAGGGCTCGCGAGTGCGTTGCCGGCCTTTTAAGAATTGGTACGTTCTTTAAAAAATTACATTATTTTATTTTTATTTTACATTAATTTTAATTTTATCTCTTTTACATAAAAAAAATATCTACAGAGGCTAAAGTACAAGAAGTGCATTAAATTAACAAAAAGGAATATTACACAACACAATACTAATTTCCTTTTCACTGTTATAATCATAATATTATTCTGTAATACCATAAAATTTTCTTAATTTATATAATGCGCTCATGATTGAAACTAAAAAAGCCATTTGTGACCGAGTCATCATGGCCCAATCGTGACGAAATGACGTTAAGAAATTTAATAATATGAGGTTAATGACCTACACACGTAATTTTAGCAATACGACAATAATTTAGTTGTATTTTTCTTATATTTTTAACGTCTACTATTTTTTTATTGGTGCCTCATTGAAATGATTCCAAGAGCAGTAAAAGTAAAAGGCTTAACTGTAATTAAGAATAGAATAGAAAACGTTTATTAAGGAACATAAGATATACAGGTATCACTTATTCCACGTCATTAAAATTGAACCTGTAGGCATCCCTACTCATCGGCAAAGAAGACAGATGGTGTAGGCCGAGAGAAAAAGCCGACGTAAAAATCTCTCGGTACCTACTTTAAAAAAAAGCAAATTTTCAAACTACACATTTTTTAAAACTAATATAGCAAATTAATTAGAAGTAGCCTGCCCAGCACTAGTCCCAGGCCCTTTATCAACTAGATAATCATTAACTTTGTAGTTCGCCTTTTTACACAGCTTTTCTTTATTGCATTTCTGAAATTTGTTAAAAGGAAAAAACAAGATTTTATTTTATTGCAGAAGTGTATCCCTTTTCCCAAAAATTAATTACTAACTTTAGATAGTGTAATACGGGGAAATTGCAGCCTGCGTATGTTCTATTCTAGTAAACTTATCACTATTTTTGTATACATACAATTATTTTCATAAATATATTTCGAGGGAAAGGTAAGTATATTAATTTCCTTGAATTTTTAAGGTTTATTAGATCAAGTATTTTTTACATAAGTAGATAGGTTAAACGGCAGGACGCACAAGTGATACGCTGCATATGGACACTCAATGCCAAAGGGATTATAGTCAGTATCTCATTATTTAATTATAAATAATAATAATAGGCCGGTTTTAACTATACCCACCTACGAAATAATTTATTTTAAATATTTAATGGGCGTAAATAGAGTGCACCAACATAACGAATGTATTACATTATATTTACGACCAAGTTCTAGGATATATAAAACCATATTTTCTATTGAAGTTCCGTCACATGTTGTATAATATTTTCAGAGACACTAATTAATTTTATGTAAGTGCTACAAGGAAACAGAGCATGATAATTATTACTGTAGTGTACACGCAAGTATATTTTTCACGAGATCCTCACGTTTTATTTTGATAAAGCTTTAATATTGTTAAATAATAGTGGTTATAGCTTATTTATTAATTTGGTTACATATATGTAAACACATGTTAGGAATTGTCTGATTTTGTCTTTTTTGATTTTGTCGTCCGTTTTATTTACTATTATTTATTTTTATTTATGCATTAATACTTCGTTACATACATTTAATAGAGACGATGGCAAGAGACCGGACGGTATGATTTTGATTCCATGGAAGATGGGTCGGGTTTTGGTATGGGATGCCACCTGTTCAGACACACTGGCCCCTTCCAATCTTCATGGAACTAACAAGAGAGCTGGTGCGGCTTGTGATGCGGCTGAAAAAGCTAAAGTCTGCAAATACAGGGGTCTAGGCTCTGAATATGATTTTGTCCCATTCGGTGTCGAGACCCTTGGTCCGTGGGGTCCTAGCGCATTAAAGCTTTTGAGGGAATTATCAAAAAGGTTAGTCGACATCACAGGAGAACGAAGAGCTGGCAGCTACCTTGCACAAAGAATTAGTCTAGCTATTCAAAGAGGGAACGCTGCTAGTATCTTCGGAACCTTGCCTAAAGGGACTCCTTTTAATAATATTTTTTAATAATTAAATTTTAAGGTTAGTTATTAGATATATTTTTAGTTTGTAATTGTATATTAATATAATTTAATACAATTGTGATAATTAAATAAAAATGTAGGCCACAGAATATTTGTTAGTAAATTAAGAAGTTACTATAAATTTAACAAGTGTAAATTGTATTGCATATATGAATAAATGAATTTTGTTTCTTAATTGTTTTGTATCACAAAGCACGCGTTGAAAGAAAACTTACTAAATAACCCGCGAAATTTTTAAATCAAAATTTCGATAATTAAACGATTTAATTCTAAATAACTCGCACAAGTTATACATCCACTGGCATTGTGTCCCAGCTGAGACGAACCGTTCCTAGCTTAATTACTTTAGAAAGAAACAAAAAACACAAAATGGAGTCTTGGAGACCCGAGACCATGAAACTTTTATTATTTCTCTTTTTATAGCTGACTACAAAACTCAATGAATTAAACGCTCAATGATATTTGGAGTATCTCCATTATTCTTTATTTAACGTCTCTAATACAACGTGTATTGTAATAAAATTGGATCCGTACACTTAAAATCTTGGTGCATTTATTTTATTGTAAACATTAACCTAAGATTGGAATTTTAATTTATTCCTTAACTAGTTCAAGAATATCTTTAATGCTTTTTATCAAAACAAAAAACGTACCTAACGTATACTAACACCAAACATTCTATAAAATATTTGAAAGAACTAATGTCACGGTAAATGGCTTGAATGGGTCAAACGTGATGCATATATATTGAGGACGACTCAAACTCTGATATGGGCTACAGCTAGTAAAGAAAGATTTTTTTTTATATTTAAAGAAAACACTTTTTTACCGGATTGAAGCTATAATTATTTAACATAATTTTAAATTTATCCGACGTTTCGCGTGCTTTACAGCTTGTGTGGTCACTGTGACCGAAGACAAAAGGTGTTGAATGTCAAAAAAGTATCTATATATAGTATACGCACTTTATGAAAGTAAACAAATAAAAAAAATAGTAGAATACTTTTTTCATAGCAGTTTTTTTTCAGTTTCAGCTTTTTTTAGTAGCTGATTCTACCTAAGTAAAATATTCTATAGATATTTTGTCTAAAGAGCTATTATAAAGATAGTTATTGAAACCATACAAATTCTACGCTCCTATGATAATTAAAGATAACCAATGATATAGAGGATGTGTTTATGGCTAACACAGAATTTTACTTGACACATTAAACACCGGGTGCTGTTGTAGGCTGTGGTTAAGGGGATTATTTATTTGTTAGCGTATTATAAAATTTATCAGCGTCAAACTGTTGATAGAAGCGTTAAGAGAATTGTTAACAGACATTGAATATTTTTTAATGAAACATTTTTTTGTGTATTCGAGATGTTTGTGAACAAAGTATACAATTGTTGTATATATATAATTAAATATTGAAATTCTTATTAATTTTCGGTTTAATTTTTAATGTAGGTATGTAGTGTTTCTGGTCTTGCTTCTAATTGCCATCAAAATTGTACGCGCATTTGTACCTTAACAGTCACGCATGATTTAGACTTCACTTTTCTTTTTCATTTACGAAAACAATTTTTTAAAATTAATGGTACTTACGCTAGTATTTTAAGCCTTTCCTTCCTTTTCTATGAAGTGTACTCGCTATGTGTATGTATGCAGTGTTCAGTTTCCCTACTCACACACAGAAATGAGCGTCTTCGGCCTAAAAAAGTCTAAAGTCCTGGCTAATTAAGCCAGCCTAGCTCCTTCCAGAAGTTCTAAAGTTTCCTGGGCACTTCGCAGTTTCGACCTCAATGATCCGAGGATTCGATTCGTTCATTTGGAATCCACAGCCACGCAGGCTACGTGGGTGACTGAGTGAGTGTAGGTACTCGGTGCGAACTCCAAACCGCGTGTTTGTAGAATTGTAAATAAACATAAGTAATGAAGATATATCTTGTCCCGGTTCCTTGTCACAGTTACGTGTCATTCTTATTTTACATACAAAACTAGCACGTTAATCTTTGTATATTCTTTTTTGAAACAAAGCTTTTTTATTTTATTTTTATATCGTTTAAAGTGTGTTTTATTAACAAGATTGTAAATTTAACGGACACTTCTATTGAATCAGTCCAGTAAAAACACTTAGATCAAACTCTCGTAAGTACGTCAAATACATATATGTGCGTAGTGTGGATTTTTTTTGCTCATTTGGTCAGTTAGTCCTGGCAAATAAAGCTAGCCTAGCTCGTTCCAAAAGCTCAGAAGTGCCTAAGCACTTCGCAGGAGAGACAACACATATATAACTGCAACTATGCTGACTCTACAGCAGGGTAACAATTATTCTGTATGTCGCATCGGCGCATACATATAATTTCTAAATCCACCAGACTCCAAAACCATTATCTAATTCATCACATTTAAAAATATAAATTTTAATATATAATCGCTTCGCCGATGATTTTTCCAGCTAAAATGGTTGTTAGCTGACACATAAATGTGTTCGCAGGTACTGAAGCCAATAAAACTTTAATATTAGTGTGATATGTAGCCGGAAGAGACGCCATTAGTAGCTGTAAATTTTACAAATTAGTGGCGTATGACAAACTTAAATTAATGAATTTCTCGTTGGGGTGTTTTTTATGGGCGCTGACTTGGTCCCTAATGATTGAATACGTGTCAACGCGACAGCTACTGAAACTGACGCACTATTTCGGGAATGTTGACTCAATGAGAGCATTTCGTGTTTTTTGGTAATAAGCGATACAACCAAGTTGATTATGAATATGTATTTGATATAGGCTTGCACGCATGTGTACTAAGTTTTAACGAAATATTTTCCGTAATTAAAATTTATATAGACCTAGACGATTTTGATTTAATCATTGAAATTTTAAACACATATAGAGTTATTTTCTTTATTATTCAAGTTTTCTATTTTATTAATTTTCAAATTATTGAGGTTATTATTTCATTTACTTATAAACTAATATAAAGTCCTATTTCGTATTTTTTGTTACATTATACATTACTGATAAAACGAGGATAAAACATAAAATAACTACATATTTAAAATTGTTATATTGAAGTATTCGCTACATTACAATACTCGTGGGGTAAGGTTTTTGATTAAAATTTCATAACTCGGTTTAAGCATGGGCTTATTGTAAATTATGACGGCTTCCTCAATATTTAATTAGTGTTACTCTTGTTAAAAATTAAAATACATGTTAATGTTTTATAGTCGCGTTTTAGACAATCTTTCTATAAAAGTATAATCGAATAAAACAATCGCGAATCGATTCTGTAAAAATCTGAAAAATAATAAGTAAGCAATATTGTCGATTGTTACAATCATATTTTCTTGTATCATTAATCCGCTTAATATAATGAAGCTTATAATTTAAACTATATATCCTTAAGCATACTAGGTATTTTTACAGCATATTCAAATGCCCTGGATAAATGTGCCATACGTTAGCCATATATACAAGATGTCACAAAAATGATTAATTAGCGTAGGTACTATTTATATTTATCTCTCGAAACGTCTTTAGTAATGAAGCCATTAAAGTTGTATAAATAAGAAGGAAACGGTGTAAATAAATATTTCTTTAATTAATTCGTAGAATGATTTACTTCAGATTGTTTAATTAGAGAAGGGATTTATAGAAGAAGGATGGTAAAATGACGTACAGGGTGTCCCGTGGCAGATTTAGGATTTCGTAATTAAATTAAACGATATTATTATCTTAGAATATACATATATTTACCATAAAAAGAAAGACGAGACATGCGGATTTTATTTTTTGAATATCACTCCGTCCAAATGTTTTCCATCGCGACGTACACACTCACGGAATCTTGGGAGAGTATTCTGAGTGACGTGCTGCAAAACTGACCGAGGAATAGCATTCACTTCTCGCACGATATTTTCTTTTAAAACCGATAGATTTGTTGGATTAGTTTCGTACACTTTTCCCTTTAAGTAACCCCATAAAAAAAATCTAATGGGGTGAGATCTGGCGATCTGGGTGGCCATGGGATGTCTCCAAGTCGGCTAATCAATTTTCCTGGGAATTCTTTGCGAAGGAGGCTCATGGTGGCTCTTGTTGTGTGAGGCGTGGCGCCATCTTGTTGAAACCACGTGTGAGAGCTGTTCGATGGATGGTCTCTTAGTTTCGGTATAAAATACTCACTAAGCATGCGGCGATAGACATCACCATCAACAGTTAAGGTTGCTCTACGTGAATTTTCAAAGAAAAACGGTGCAATTATTTCATTGACAGAAAGAGCTGCCCAAACAGTTACTTTTGGGCTATGCAATGCTTGTTGGTGTTTCAATCGCGAGTTTTGTCTTCTTGGTGCCCAATAGCGATAGTTTTGTTTATTGACGAAGCCATTCAAATGGAAATGAGCTTCATCACTAAACCAAATGGTGTTAAGAGTTTGGAATCGACTTAACATGTTATCACAGAACTCTTTGCGTTCTCGGAAGTCATTTGGTTTAAGTGCCTGTACCAATTGAATCTTGAATGGATGGAATTAAATGTCCAAGTTTAAAATACGGTGCACTGTGGTTTTTGGAAGCCGCAAACTTCATGCTCTTTTACGCACGGACAGGCGGGGATTTTCTTGCACGCTGTTTGCAACGCATTCAATGTTTTGTACAGTCCTCGACGTTCGACTAGGTCCTGGGCTTGGTTCGGTAACTGTTAAACCTGTTTCACGGAACTTCTGGACCCACGTCCTAATCAAACTTTCACTCGGTGCTTCACTTAAGCGACGAATATTGTATTGAGAACAAAATGTCCGGTGAGCAAGAGTGCATGATTTATTAGCTTCAAAATACTCTTCAACTGCGAAGGCGCGGTGCGCGCCAGTCCACTGCAATATCAAGACCAACCAATCCGCACAAATGCAGAGCCAAACTGTAACCCTTCCCCGGTCCACCGCGCAACCGTTAGAAAAATATTCGAATTTCAAATCCTAAATCTGCCACGGGACACCCTGTACAACTATTTGTTCATGAACCCGCCCCGACTCTAATGACGGGAGTATAAAGCTATTTAGTTGCCTAAAATTTATCAAACATTCTTGGGGTAGGAATAAATAGTCATCTGGATGTTAATTATTCGAATATATAGGACTGATATGATCGGGTCTTCTATTCATAGTTACAGGAATTTTCTTATCAGATTTAAAGTTTTATGACTACTTTTGTAAACAGTGAAAAGAGCAGTGTTAGCCTTCAGCGAGCGACTCTCATCCCTGAGGTCGTGGGTTCGATCGCCGGCTGTGCACCATTGGAATTTCTTTCTATGACCGTATTTTACATTTGCTCAAACGGTGAAGGAAAACATCGTGAGAAAACCAACATGTCTTAGACTAAAAAAGTCGACGACGTGTGTCAGGCACTGGAGGCTGATCACCTACTTGCCTATAAGATTTAAAAATTATCATGAAACAGATTATAGATCATAGACAACTCAAACAAAAATTTATCACGTACTTCCAACATGGTATGCGATTCAGAACGTAGGTCAGGCCTTGTGCGACAATCACAAATAACAGGTACTCCCTGTATTATTTTTTTTTACTATTTTTCTTTATTAACGTAATCCCTAAATTACCAGCGATCCGTGTTCGACAACATTCTTTGTACCGATTTAGACTAACGTTATATCAACAAATTCGATTTAAGCCCATCCGCAAATAGAATCGTAATGCGTTCAATGATTCTCCATTACTACAAAATATTTTCAAGAGCAACGGTGCATGTGATTAAGGGACGGGACATTATCTGACGCTTTTGTCCTCGATTGTCCTTGTTTTGCGGTCTGCGGCTGGAATGTTTGACTTATGAACGCGATAATCACCCCTAAATCATAACCTATAGGGTTTTGAACGGCATAACGCAATAACATTTATATTGAGTTACGCAAACCCAATACCTTTGCCTAGGCGAAAGCTGATCTCTTTTGGTGACATCTTCGTAAAGGCTTATCGAATGACAATACGAATTTTTTCCGTATAATGTTTGTATTTTGAGTACGGTATTGAATCGGCACTGCTTTGAGACTAGGATGCTATTAAATTGCGCATACGTCTTTTGTCGCACCATATGGCATTTTCCAGATGGCTTCTTTGTTGGGCCTCCCGTTTTAAAGTAATATGCTTAAGGACGTTTTAATGAGAGCTCTATCGAAGAAACGATGGATGAGTTTACTGCAGCGGGAATAGAATTTTTCTTTTCATACAGTCTCCTTTACATGTTTTATTCTATTTCAATATGATTAGTATTATATTGTAAGTTTTAAGAAACTGTTTAGGTGAACTTTGAATCGTAGATAAGATTAACTAAAATTATCATGGTGACATACTTACGTAGGTCGAAGTTATAATCTTTTTTTTTTAAATATTCTATTCAAATGTATTTGATAGAAATGATATAATACCCAGAGTGTCTCACCTATTAAGGCAGCCTGCATATTATATTTTTAAAATTTTATTCATAAAGAGTATTCCGATTTAAACTCAGTTAGGTACTTAAAAGTCTAACTGTATAACAGCTGTAGTGTTTTTTTGTGTTGTAATAGTCATATATTTTTGCGATGCTATATATTTAAATATTACTTCTTTATATGTATATATTTTCTTTTTCTTTAAGTGCTTACTGCTTGCATTACTGGAGGTTGGCCGTCTAAAAGCGTGTCTTGTCTTCGCACCCATCAAAGAGATGCTAGGAACTCGGGACCGTGGTTTTATTAGACTTTTTCAGTGACTACTAGGGAAAAAATTTTCAGCAGTGGTTTCCCGTTGCCTTCTGCTCCAGACTTTTAACGGATTGTTTCCTCCCAAAGTCGCTGTAGCCTCTACTAATCCGTTGCCGGATTAGGTGTGTTGTTATAGCGCCACTGCTCGGTCGGACCCTCGTCCGTTATCTAGCAGGCAGCACCACACCGCACCACCGGAGTAAGGCAATTGGACCGGGCATGCTGTTAGTTCCGTTCTCCCCTTACTCATATGTATATTAAAGTATATACTTTAATCATATCCAAAAACTAAGCAAAATTAATTGAGTTGCCTAAATATTCCATGTAACAATTTGTTTTGGAATTTCTGATCTAACATAATTGTTGATAAAGGTCTATCCAACAGGGATTAATTTAAAACTAATACAAGTTGTTGAACTATTGGGATTTCTGTAAATTTTGTTTCAAAAATGTGTACTTACGTAATTTTAAGTTATTTATCCTCATATAATAATATTTTTAATTAAACGTTAATACTTGTGAAACGTTAATAATTGTGTGATGAGAATGTTGGATTTTTCTACATGTTTTACGAAGATAATGTCTCACCTGATGATGCCTACCTTAGGCACTCGCGAGTGCGTTGCTGGTACACTTGTAAAAATTGGTAATGTGTGTATGTATTTATGTTTGTTAATTACTTCATACGAGTCTATTATTACTTATGACTCAGTGGTCAAGCGATTGAAGATGCATAGTCAAGTAGGTTCTAGGTACAATAAAAGCTATATAAAATGTATATATAATAAAATTATTCGCGCTCCTACAGCTTTCAAGCGCCATTTCAAATCATTGATGTAATTGTTTTCTATTTTATTTATGTACTTAATTGCTGTGTTTATATGTTAGTGTTTTAATACCTATATATTTCTGTTTATTATAGTTGAGTTACTCTATCTTGTATAAAATACTTATCTGTGTTTTTATTTTAAACATATCTTGCATTTGTTATGTGTCTGTCATTGATTTTTTTCTCTCCTTTACAATTATGAACCCTACTAACCTAACCATACCAAGTAGAAGCACAAGATCTATTAACGAATCCTAACAATTCGGCCATTACCAAGAAACTAACAAGATCCAAACAATTTTAATCTCTATACACAAACATAAATACGGACTGATAAAATCACGTGACATATCCCTTAGCTCGACCGTAAAAACAAGTTTCCCCATTATTTCTCTGCTGACCCCGACTGTCGTTTTGATATGGGTCCTAACACCGAATAACCAATGTTGATTTCGTTTTGATTTGTACAAAACAGATAATGGAGATTTGAGTTGTAAATGTACTAGACAATTTTACACTGACAGTACACCGTAGAAAATCTTAATTGAAAAAATCATTTCCCTGAACCATAGAACACTATACCCAGTAATACATTACGTAAGTATCATACAAATAATAAAGTATTTAACAATTATCTATTATAGAGTTTGGCGTTTAGGTCGCAAATTGAAGATTCGTGTTATTTTCTGCATGCGTTTAATTTATTTAACCAATTTAACTGCATAGTACAGAAGTACTACGCAGTTAAATTGGTTTAATTAAAATACTATTCAATGGTGAAAAATTTTACAATTATAACTATAACATTAAGACAATACTATGCGTACTTGTTCGTAATTTATTTCTGATCAAACTTGTTTAAATATGGTTGGTTTGGGTGGTAGGATAGTAAGCATTTAGAAGTAATTTTTTTAAATAATACTTACTTTTAGTGATTACAATGTACACCTCGTGAATCCTATTAATATAGCTTCAACTAAGTACTACTAATGAATTTCAACAGGAAAGTCCAGTCTACTATGATATGTATTACGTATTTGCGATTATTTTCTATATAAAGTATATTACAAGCATTTCTTGAAATAAAATCAATTTCAAACAACAATAATTATGAACATGACTGAGAAATGATGTTAAATGGCGTGGTATGGTGACACAATTTTTTTTATTGAATTTATAGTTACTATTTTACTAAGAAATTCATGTACCTATGTCAAAAAATTCAATACGGAATTTCTGAACCATAGAATTTAGATATTTTTTATTTCTGTAGGAATATTTTGTATTAGTTAATGAACAGGCAAACAGGCACTGAAATTATAAACATTTGCCCGCCATCTTGATGTTAGATCCTATTATTTCAGAGAAAACTTTTGGAAGTGATTAATGTTATCAATCTACTTTGATAAATTAATTTTGTTTGAAGGGTTTGCTAAATCTAATTGCGATAGCTCGGGAAAGATTATCGGAACTGTGTGTTGTATTTGTGTAATGGACGTTTTTTCAAATTTGTTCTGAATGTTCATTGTCTACTTTAGATAAATTGTAATTGAAATATATATATAATTCCCAAATTATTAATTCGGATAGATATCTCATAATTGGTAATTTATTAAATATTCTTTTTAATAAAAAACGGAGAAAAGAAATGAAACAAAAACAAATAAAATTCATATTATATATTTCGACTTTTCTCTTCTTATTCGGACTCATAATTTACAAAATATACAAATAGAACATAAAGAAATTATTTACAGTCTTTTGTGAATAGATTATAAACATAAAATTAATATATTTTAAATGCGTTTGAAGGTACATGATAAGTTTTAAACTTTGGCATTTAATAATTTAATAGAATTAATTTATAGACTGGGTTGAACGTATTCTATTTACAATAAAAAGTTAAACTTAAAATTACTATCGCAGAAATTAGGAAATTCATCCGTATAACATAAATTATTTACAAATCATACATGTACAAATAAATGCAGGTTACTTAATCTACTTATTATAATTATCACTGTTTTGGACTAAAAACGCTTAAGCGTATTTAAATTACCTGCGTTGAAGCATACGCTACGCCCACAGCTGCGCGTGCGGCGGTATGCGGTGGGGGTGTGCGTCACGCGCATGGACGCTCGTGGAGACAGCGAGCCGGTCCGCCAGGCCGTCACCCAGCAAGGGGGGCAGCTTGCCAGGCGGCGGGGGAGGGGGCGGCGCCGGCGCCCGCCCTGCCCCCAGAGGTGACACCGACGCGTAAATATTCACCGTCGATCGGTGATATTGACACTTCCGCAAGTCCGGCATTGCGAACCTTAACTTTTGCCAAAACTGTCTATCACCCCACTCTATACACGTATTCGCTTTTAAACACAACCTCAACTCGGGATCAATGTCTCTATTCGGTAAATCACCTAACAATATTATTATCAGTCTTCTTCGCCTTTCTTTTAACACTTCATGGAGAGCCGTTTTAAACTCGAATCTACACCATTCGTTATTTATAAAGTTTTTAGATAACACTATAATTGTTCTTTTCGAGGATTCAACGGCCTCGATAATTGTGTCTGCTACGTAGGCTGACGCGTTGAAGTCGCGGTAATGTAAACACAACCGAAAACTAGGATCTGTAGATTCTAAGCCCGGAGCAAGCATTTGTGCTACAAAGGCCTCGTCTTTCACGCTATAACTTATGTAGGCGTCAAATAATCTGTCTTTATCGGCTTCGTCATCGAACGATGTGCTTTTATAGCACATTCTAAATCCACAATGGTAATAAATCCATACTCTCAATTCACGTCTCCAGTAAAATACGCCGCATATAAGGACAGAGCTTATCACAAATACGCATAGTGATATCAACAGTAATGGGAGGTAATCATTTATGACTTGGTTCTCAATAATCGATGAAACTCCACCGACGTGACTTGTACAAATCGTTGAGTTAAAGTCGGACATGTGAGGTCCGACTGCGTTAGTAATATTGTCAAAGATACAGGTAATTTTCTTGGCATCTTCTACTTTACCGAGGTTGTTTCGAAACCAATTTCGGAATTTATGTATGTATAGACAATCACAGGACCAGGGATTGCGTGAAAGACTTATCTCTACCAAATATGGATTCATCGTGAATTGCCACACGGCGAAGCTATAAATGTTGTTTCCCTCGAGCCGTAAAACTTCTAAATGCATAAGTTCGATGAACGTTCGATTATCGATATAATGTATTTTATTGTCTTGGAGATGCAATTCCCGTAAATTCTCTAAGGGCGATAATTCAAATCCTAACAGCTCCTTTATGTTGTTCTTTTCTAAATGCAATACAGTCAAGCGTTTTAGTCCACTAAATGTATTATTATACAGAGCGTCAATATTCGAGTTATTTGCGTACAATATTTTTAAATTCTTACGACCTATAAATGCGTGGCTTGTTAAGCTGCCAAAGTTATTACCGTCTAAATACAGTTCCGTAGCGTCCATGGGTATACTGCTAGGTATTTCAGAATACCCAGCAGCTGAACAGTCCACTATATTTGCCGACCACGGTTGGTCATGATAACAGGTACAGTTCGACGGGCACGTCATTTCACAATCACACGCGTCAAAATCACAACAATGACACAACGTAAAACAATGCGTTTTATATGTACACAAAAACTGTGATGACTCAGCCTCAACTAGAGGTATATAGGTCCTTTCGCGATTATATAACAGTTTGCAATAAATACTTTCTAGGTCCATCACTCTAGGGTGCTGTCGGAGGTGATCTAATTTATTTATACGTTGTAACCACTCCATAGTACAATCACACTGAAAGGGATTTCCACCAATATAAAATTCGGGCAGAGGCCTCCCCGGATCAACTGGAGTTAGCCGAAGCGCATTGAGATCCATACTAGTGATCTGATTTGCATACAAATCGACTCTCGTTAAATTGGTTTTTCCAACGAAAGTTTGAGCCTCAACTTGTGTAATTTGGTTATCGTTCAAGAAGAGTAGCTCGATACTACTGGGAATAGAGTAGGTAAATATTTTTGTCATTTTGTTGAAGCTAGCGTCTAATGTCTGTAATGTCAATTCCTTATCTAAACGGTAGCTATTTCCCAATTCTTTAATATTGTTACTATGGAGATCTAGCCATTGAAGTTTCGTTGGAATAACAGAGTAATCAAACCAGTCTATTTGGTTATCTGAGATGTTTAACCATAACAGTGAGGGAATATTTACAAAAAGCCCTTGGACGTCGGTAATCTGGTTAGCATCTAATCTGATTGCTTGCAATGTCTTTAAATTTTCAAATGCACTCATATCTATAAAGCGTATTTTATTACGCGCTAAGTTCAAAATTTGAAGCGATGGTAAATCGCTAAATACATCCTTACTTATGTTTTCTATCTTATTTCCAATCAGACGTAGTCCGTATACGTTATGAAGACCAACAAACCCAGGTTCTTCCAATGATGTAATTTGATTTTCACCAAGGTCGAGAGTTCGTAATAAGCGCATGTTTCTCAGCGCTGTAGGCACTTTTTTCAATCGATTACTATTTAAATTGAGGTCTTGTAAAGAAGAAGTGTTTCTAAACGCTTCCGGATGTAATTCTTCAAGACGATTATTATCAATGGATAATAATGATAATACGTAGAGACCATTCAGTGCGTAGGCATCGATATGTGATATCTTATTATATGACAAAATCAGGGTATGTAGATTATTCATAGGAGCAAATGTATCTGCAGCAATACTCTCCAGCATATTACGTTGAACATTTAAAATCTGTAGTGTATACAAATCCTTGAAGGTTTTTGGATCTAGTTTTGTCAACCGGTTGTTAGATAAATTAAGCAGTACCATTCTAATAAGACCAGCGAAAGTGTTTTCATTAATCCACGTACTCGTGAGGTGATTATTTGATAAATCTAGCGCCAATAATTGATCAAGGTTTGCGAATAGTGTAGGAGAAAGCACACTGATTGAATTATTTTGTAGATATATTTCTTTTATCACCGGCCTACTATCTTTGAAAAGATCTTGAGGGAGGGCCACAATTTTATTGTTGGAGAGATCTATTATTTGTAACTGTTTAAGGCCCGCTAACGCTTTGTCAGCCACCATCGATATTTCATTATCATGAATGTGCAGTTCTTTTAATCTGCGTAAGGCATGAAATCCATTTTCGGGCATTAACACAAAATGATTATAGGAGGCATCTAACACTTCAATATCTAAGGAGCACGATGCGTGAGGAATCAATGCAGATGGCGGTGGTCCCTCGTGTTCACTAATTAAAGCTTGATGCATTGCCCTTTCTCTGAATCCCAAATCACTGACATCCTGAAGTCTATTTGAGGAAACGTTTAGATAAACTAAATTCGTTAATGGGCAAAACAAATTTTCAGGAAACGACCAGATGTTGTTAAAACTTAAATCCAGTTTTTCTAATTGACGCACGGCAGTAAAGCTTTCTGACGCTATTTCTAAGCTCATTGCACTCCATTCGGTATTTTTTGTTCTTACTGTGAGATTTCGAAGGTCTCTCAGTCCAGAGAGCACACCCGGAGGCCATCGTCCAATTTTACAGTTGTCCAATACAAGTTCACGTAACTTCACTAAATGCGCAAAACTACGATCATCGAGAGAGCTTTTGTACATAATCTCTTCGTTACACTCGATTCTGAGCGAAGTTGTGTGCTCAGACGGAATAACACTAAAGTTGGTTGTATCGAATTCACTGTTAATTGTCCGTAATTTACACGTTAGGGACACTTCGTGGGCGTCATTAGGACCCTTTAGCCACCACTGACAATCATCAGGAGCTTCATATTTCAGCGGAAATGCACTCTGATCGGCGACATTTAACCTCAAAATAAACAAAAATGTAATGTAAGCGACGACTGAATTCTTGAAGTAGATTTCTTGAAAAGCCATAGTGATCAAAATCAATCATCAAGATAGAAGAAAATCAACTGAGAGAAAACGTAGTGTCATGTTTTTTCCGTCGGCATTAGTTGACTGTGTCCCCTTGCCGGATGTGAAGTATCCATCAATTTATAATCCAATCGGTTCTAATTTAATAAGGAGTCCTTGTAATTGCACTGGAACACTGAACTTGATTCACAAATTCCATATTTCACTATAGACGTCCAGGATATTTTTTTACCGTAAAACAATTTAAAATAACATGTACGAGTTGTTTTACTATATAACGAAGTTAACAGTACAAATTTTTAAAGTCTGTAAACAGAGTACGTAACGACGGTCGTGTTTTACAGAATGCTCGCGTTGAATCACAGCATCGAGTGGCGCGACCGTACCCCGACACTGCTGGGAGTTAACTGAATGCTCGTAGACTCTCGAGGCATTGCAGTCGTTGAGTATACGTTCCGGGGGAGGAGGTGAGGGGTGAGATCGGCCGAATGGTAGCGAATGTTCACGAGGACTTATTACAATAAATTATTTTTTACTGGGCTTTGAGGATAGGTTGCGCGTAGTCGAGCTTGAATGAATGTAGAACTCAGCTGCTTTGGGACCTTGAGAAAACAATGGAATTATACTTCAAAAGAAGAAAGTGATACGTATATTTCTGAGGATAATTTTCTTAAAATTTAAAAATAACTAGTAATTTGTTCAAATATTCTCCCTCTCCCTCTTAATTCCCATCTTAGGTTAGATAAATAAAATGAATAAATTTAGGAATTATTGAAATTGAATTGAAATGCAATAAAATTGTATAATAATTTCTTTTATATTATATAACAATATATTACTGATTCCGGAGCATTAAATGGTATTTATATATTTTTAATGTCGTATGTTCAGTAATCTATCTCAAATCATTTGAAAACTCGACTGAGATTGGTCTATAGATGGTGCTATGCGATCCTACATAAAACAATTTAACACGTATAATTGTTAAAGCCCTCCCGCTTTTGAAGTCGGTTAAAAATGTTATTACCTTCCAGAACTTAAACCTTGTAATCATACAAGAGCTTTTTATCAAAAATGTCATCCCAAGTAATAGGATTTTGTATAAATCTCATAAACCATTTTTATTTCCATTAAAGAATTTCTAAGATCCTAACGAATTATACACCAGATGCACAGAGCCATGAACGCAACAAAGAGTTTAACGCTTTTAACTCAAGGAAAGTGAGATTAAAAATCAACCCTTTTATACTACAAATGGCGAAATTAAAAAGCAACTATGGCATAAAAGTATTAAAGGCTTAAGGTAACAAAGGTTTTTACGGTTGGCGGACCACACCCGCTGTCAGGAAATCATTTTAATCCTTTTAGTTAAGTTGACTATGAATGCTGGATAAGTCGGTGCTTTTTGATGACATTTAAGGCTGTATGGAATCTTGTGACAAGCGCGACTCACAGACATAAAGGTCGTGCATTCGTTCCCAGGCGGTCAAATGTTTTTCTCTCAACAGATTCCCGAATATAACATCTATGAGCCTTGAAGTTTAAGGAAATTTCCTGGCTCAGTGATTGGTGTACATGGCGACAATAATAATTAATAATGTTTAGTAGACTGAGAAGAAAATTGGATACTTGAAGGTTCCTACGTTTTCTATGGCGTTCATTGCCTGAAATGAATAATTGTAAAGGAAAACGAAATGTATCTTCACAATGTAATGTAATTCAATAAATGTATAAGGTGTATACACGCTATAAAAGCTGTCAAAATACAATAAGCTTTCTTAAGAGCTTTCATTTGTATTGTCAGTGTCATTTTTATATTCGTAATGTATGCTAAAGATCTCAGAGTATTCAAATATTATTCGCATTTAATTTATTTTAAGGCACACCTGAGTATTGATTAAATAACCAAATTTTATTGTGTATATAAATAATATTTTGCTAAAAATATATTTTTTTAGTAATTGATTCGCGTAAGTATTTGAAATCCGCACTCAATTTCGGATGTTCAGACCTTAAAATCATTTATTAATGTACCTACACGTATGAACGTCAAAAACAGAAATATATAATAGCTTTAATTTTACATTTACTGCCAGTTCTCAAATCAAGGTCGTAGAACGGAAGAGAAGAACTGGCAATAAACTCTCCGCCATTCTTTATAATCGCCAAGTTTTTTGTTTTACACAATGTTTATATTCCATACTCAAATATATGAAGGATATCTTTAAGAGATTTACTATTGAACATTATTTTTTATGTAAAACTTATTTAAAATTGAATTTGATAATCAAAATATATGCCTACTATTTGCCGCAATATCTCGAAACCACCCAAACGAGTAATGTGACTAATTATCTATTGTTGAAAATTATAATGCCTTCATTTATAATTGCGTGTATAAAAGAAAATCTAGTACTTCCTGCATTTGACTGTAACACTAACAACGTTTTATCGTGTAAGACATTAATAGATCAAAGTGCAAAAACACGAACACAGAACAAAACATAAATTAGATAAATAAATGTAAATTCAAAAAACAAAATGGTAATTCATTGCGAAAATTCACCACATTTTTATTTTACACGAAGAACATTTATTACGACGGCTAAGTGTTAAAGTTATTACGTTGAAGTGTTTTACTTATCATACTGTCAGCTGTAAAAATGAAAAATGATCGATCTTCTCTCAACTTTGCCTCAAGGTTATCTAAGGGTCCTATATATGATTTAATGCCGTTGTTACTTCGTTTCTTATTCTTAAAATTGCTTAAGTAATTTCCTACTTACTTATTCTTGTAAGAATATTTTAGTAAAACGCGTTATATTAACACGAATTTATTAGATACTGTAATTAAACCAGATTCTTCTTTTTTTATAAATTGACTCTTCACAAAGATAAAATTTAACATTTTAATCTATTATTTAACAAAACCATTGGCGCACAGGTGGAGATCGAACCTACGACCTCAAGTATGAGAGTCGCACGCTGGCCTAGTGGCCAGCAGTGCAGTAATTTATAACTTACTTAATTTACCTAACAGGATATGTTAACTTAAGGAAGGGCACGATAACACTACTTAGAATCTCTATTAAAGGGAAGATACTCAATTTTCGTGAATTAATCCAGTTATTAAGTCGTTGTGTTTTAGTTAAGCCATTTAAACATATTTACTAAGTTCATCACAGATGGAAGCTAAATAGTCTTTGAATTTTCTGCTTTTCCATAAATCATTGGATACCTAATCGCATTTATTATCTAGTTGCAGAGTTGAGTTCTTTTAATGTATGTAACCTAAGTAATTAATAATTGTGACTCTGCGTTAGGTCTCATCGTCATAGCGGGATCTACCTGTCAAAATCCTATTACCATTTGACAGGTAGGTGGGGCAGTTCGCACTTAAACTTGTATCTGAAGTTAGCCTTTGTTATGGAGTGTCCTACCTCCGTACTTGTAGTCTATACTACAACAGAGTCCGCCAACTTCGGGAAGAGGTAATTCCGACAAAATGTCACCAGGTATCTAGTCATATTTTTGATACATTTATAAACACATAAAGTAACACGGTAAAATATATATGTATACATTCACCCCATGTGTTGCAGGATAACAGATATGGATAAAACGAGAAACTTGTTTGCATAGAAATTACATTTTACTACGTAAAGATAAAAGGCGTATTTTCCTGTAAAACGATTGATAAAAAGGCTTGGCAATAAATTTAATGATAAATAAATCATCTGTTCGTGAGCGAGTGACTATTGAAATTGTGTTTTTTCTTGACGTATATATGAACATATTAATTCAAAGAAACTCTAACGTTAAAGGAATAAGCATGTTGCTTTTATTTTATTCCTGTATCGTATGTTCCATTCCAAACATATTTTATTTTTATTATGAACTAAAACTTCGTGTGGAAACTCGTATATATAGTACAAATCCTTTCAACTGTGTCAGGCGCTGAAGGCTGATCTACTAATTTGGAAGTCTGACGAAAGAGGCAGATGCAGCATTTTCAATATTAAATTATTTTATAATTTTTTTGCGTGTTTTGTATTTTTTAACGTTCCGGAGATATGCGTTCCCCCACGAAATTGAATTAAACGCCTATAAATCCTAAAATATCGTTCAAATATAGGAAGGAATTAATATATACTTCCGTCTTAACTTTGTTGACATTCTGGCCAACAACAATACGCCCTAACCAAAACGTAAATATAACTTGGCATTTCTCAAACCGTATAAAATCGAAAAATATGAGGCCTATGGGAATCACTAAATTAATACCCTTGAAATCCAATCGTCGCAATTAACTCCGCGATTTTTGTCTCTTTCATACGTTGGGTGATGTTGTATTATCATCTCATTTTATGTGACAGGGGTTGGATAGCAATATTTCACGTGTGCACCCACGCTCAGGTAGCAAAGATTAACACCAAAGGCGCAGTTAAAAAGGCTCCGTAAAAATGTTTGGAACTAAAATGAATTATGATAGTTTTTTAATTAGAATGTGGTTCACATCGCCACTGTGGGTGACTTATTTAACTTTAATACGTTAGCTTGAAAGGCTTTAATGACGGAAAACAAAGAACAAACGATCAAAGCAGGTACTACCCTTTCTAGAGGCATAATATAAAGTAGAAATATAAAAGATATATAAATTTATAGGTCGGTGGCATGCTTGCGAGCCTTCTTAGATTCAGTCTGAGAGTGTCCAATGCTCATGGGCAGCGGTATAACTTAAAAAATACAATAATGTGTATTTATTGTTTCTGTACCATATAACGATGTCGTTTGGTTGAATATTAAATATACGTCCTGAGCTAGACTACATAAAACATTATGTAAAAAAATCAACAGTAACAAAACAAGAATGTTTCAAATGCACAGCGTATTTTTAAGTTATAATTTCGACGTTTTTTTCCTACTCTATTCATCTCTATAGTCCATAGTGTTAAAAAAGTATGGTCTCGCCCTGCAAAAAAGCATAGAACAAAAATATTAATCTCCGAAAGAGATAAAGAGCTATTTTGTAGACGATCCATTCTTCGATAGGCGATCTTTTGTGCCAATTATAAAAGTGTATTTTTTATTCGAAGTCACTGAGGTGGGAATTTGTGAACTGATCTCGGTCTCGAAATGCCAGTATTAAATATTTAGACTGGTTTGGTGATGACTAGCTTTCCGACAACTTAAAGATTAAATCAGTACTAATATACTAAGGAATAATATACATTTTCATTTAATTATATACATTATTTTAGTAAAATCTGCACTCCATATAAATAAATACATTGAATAAAAATATTAAAATTTATTAAAAACCATCAGTATGGCGACTTACGAATTATAATTAAATAAGTAATGCAATGCTTAAAGCTGTGTTAAAGAAGAGACTCGCACTCTTAAGTCCCAAGGACTTCCCAGAGTTCGATCCCCAGCTATGCACCAATGGACTTTCCTTATATGTGCGCATTTAATATTGAATTGTGAAGGAATACATCGGCATCAAATAAAATCGAAGACATGCAGACAGAAGGCAGATCACCATAATTAAGTAAATTTGA
This sequence comes from Pieris rapae, assembly GCF_905147795.1. Lineage (NCBI taxonomy): Eukaryota > Metazoa > Arthropoda > Insecta > Lepidoptera > Pieridae > Pieris > Pieris rapae. The sequence continues at coordinate 9,825,871 of NC_059511.1, read as the reverse complement.
ATTAGAATGTTTAGTGTAAAATCCAGTTTTCGTGTGCAAATTTTGGATTCGATTTCTTCAAACTTTCGATTTTATTTAAAATGTATCCTACTTTTTCACAACTCGCGGTCAGCGAGAGACTACCACATTGTCAAATAACTCTTTGACCTAATAACGTCATAAGTGACGATCGGGGAATATTTCTATGTACAAGAATAAGAACTCCATCATTACCTATTTATAAGAAGGATCTATCTATCTATTCAATTGTGTATTATGACCGCTATATTTCCATAAAGTCGGTATTTGCTATATATGTGTGCTTCGACAATAAGCTACTAAATCCGTTGCGTCATTAAATAACGTCTTTCTGGTGCTATCTTGACAGCCTACTACTAGAACTATAAAAGAATCAAGATTCCTTTAAATGTAGAAGTAAATAATTGGAAGGATACTTAAGGCTGTATGGCACGACGAGGCAATTATTTAGCCTTCGCTCTAACTCGTTACTAATAGGCACACGGGCCTTTTCAACGAGCCGCGGGACGGGTAAGGCTATTTATACACTATAAGATTTCTTGGCTTTAGTATTAGTGAAAGTTTTGTTATTCATTACTATACTATTGATACCTATTGATCCTTAAATTCGAAATAAATTGGAAACGTTGAGGAATTTATTAGATCCCCTATTTGTATTATTTTTTACTTTACTTATATTTTTATTTTCGATTAAGTTTGGTAATTGCATAATTTCTCAGTGTTACTTATACACTTCTTGCACGTTACTACACTTACCCATAGTGATTTTATTTGGTTATTCTTCTTCCTAGGGTTGCCTGGAAGAGATTGTGTAGCGACGACACTGCATGTCACATCGCTAATATTTTTTTATGTAACGAAGTTTAAATACGAAGTTAAAGTTATTGCGGGTACAAGAACTGTAGGATCATGAGTGTAGACTAACCTTTAACTCCCTGCATGGTTCCTTCACCGGCTCGGTGTAGGCAAATTATACTAGTCACAGCGGGACACGAGCGTTTGACGCGATATATCGAATTTCTTCCAGTCACTTAACGATTTATCGACGTTTACTAAACGAAATTTTTAACATTCAATTTTGTAATATGAATACGGATAATTGAAAAATTAACAATTTTGAATTACTGTTTTTGATATTTTCTGTACCGTGGTCCAATTATCTTGTGTACAAATATTACAGAGGAGAAATTTAAACTATTTAAATGTAAAAATAAAAAAATTAAATAAGCACACAATACTGTATCGCTTTCAAAAATACTCTTACTGTTAGAATGCTACATCCCTGAGTGAAGTACGTAAGACTTAGGGTCCTTCAAGAAAAGAGCGTACCAATTCTTAAAAGGCCAGCAACGCACTCGCGAGCCCTCTGGCATGGAGAGTGTCCACGGGCGGCGGTATCACATCAGGTGAGCCTCCTGCCCGTTTGCCCCCTGTTCTATAAAAAAGTAGACTTTATCAATTGTCGATATCAGGAATGAAACGCACTTTGAAACCACATTTTTTTCTAAAATAAATCTTCCGCTAGTTCCATATTGTACCTTTAGACCATGTTATATAATAAGTGAACTTACATAATATGGACAGTGAGATGACGTCATAATTATATATTAACATAACAATGACATATGATACCTAAAAAGATTTTACTAATACAACAATTATATATTTTTCGATAACTGTCCCTAACCGAACAAAGATACCAACATGTTTCTCGAAATTCTATTCAAAATAAACCTGTCAAGTTAACTTTCAAAGTTAAATAAAGAACTTGCGGCTTACAGACATTGATCCCAATAGCTAATTAGATCTTTCACTTTTGTTTGAGAAACTTGTTAAAATTACAAAAGGCAGGTAAGTGGATGGAATCAATCTCGCGTGAGATCGCGTTTGAAAGCAGACGCCGGCAGATTTCATTTGTATTACAAGATTACGGAAACCATTACTATACATTGTTTGTGAAATTAGCTTATAAAATATAACTTTGCGTTTAAGTTACACAAACGAGACGTACTCACGCGGCACACACATACACACTGTACGTATATACAGCAAACGTTTTAGTATTATTACAAATCCTGTTGACAATAAAATAAATTAACTTTTTATCTACGAATCATATTATGAAGTTGAAAAATTATTTTTATATGAATTCGGCGCACTCCTAACATCGTTACATTAATACAAACCACAGTGATCTTAAATGTATATCATCCTGTATATTATAATCTTATAATATGATTCATTGAAAACACAAAAATGCATCATCAATAAATAAATTTTGATAGAAAAAAATTTGATTTTACTTTTGATACAATATAGTGATAATTTTTATGCTGTTTTAATAGCAAGCATTCCATACGTATACTTGTACGAGTTTAGCCATGTCTGTAATTGAATAAATAAATAAATATTTTTAAATACTGTTGCTGAGCGACGATGAATAAAGTGAACATTTATTTTAATATAATGGAGTTCATAATATATATAATGATACATAATATATATCTAATTACACGTAGGCTGAGTTGTATGATAGTTTGAAAGTAAGTGTATGTATGTGGGGTGAGCTCATATATATGAAAAATAAGTGCATACGTACAAAGTACACATGTCAGAAGTGAAACTTCTTTGTAAATTAATTATTACTAAGATAAAAGCTTCAATAGATGATCATGTGCGTTTACTGTACAAGACGCTATGCGACAAAGTTCCATCTAAAGTTCTCATTTGTAACTACCAAACAACTACTAATCGACCAATACCATGTCTTTTTTCTCGATCTCCCTTTTTCACTCTCTCTCAATCGCTTTCTTCCTCTTCTTCGACAAAAACGCTACACATATTCGTGACGGTCCGTATAATTGTTATGCTCATGCCTAAATAAATTCAAATTCAAAAAACAAATACTTTTAAAAAAATAACAAAATTAATTGCTAACTGTTTAACAAAATGGTCACACCTATACACTTTATACCTTTTTGCTACGTTAATAATGTAAGTAATTAAATGTTTGGGTTTTACAAGCCAAACATGCCTAGAGTAATTTGCCAACAAACTCTGCCAAATACTACTTTTACTAATCCAGCTTTGTCCCTCACTATATCCGGGAATAAATCTTCAGCGCTCCAGTCTTTCCTGTTTTCGACAAATCACGTTCACTTGATTTCACAATCTTTCACATGGCTAAGTTAAACTATGCTCGATTAGAATATTTTTGTATGACTTATTTAACATAATAACATTTATGTATTAAGACGCCAAACTTTCATAGGAATAAATTAATTTTTAAGTTTTTAGGTTTGAATACATTTTAATACCGGTCTAAACTACCTATTAAACATGGAATATTAGAAATAATATATCTACAATTGAGTACACATGAACAATGGTAGATGGACAAAGAGGGTATCGTTAAGAATACATAGTTGTTGACAGTAGAATATTATATAAAAAATAAATCTAGTACCATTTATACATTCCTCTTGGCCTATTTAATTATTATTATTTTTATCATTATTAAAGCTTTATTCATCCATACAATTGGTTAGTTTGCATTCCTTAATATTAGAATTAGTTAAGTTACTATAAGTATCAAACAAAATTTAAGTTAGATTAATTAAAAAGAACGAAAAACGACATATAAAATAAAAAGTCAATGTTTACTGAAAAAAATTCAAAGTAAAATTTTCCAGAGACTATTAAACATTGCGCGCTTTAGCCAGTAAATAAAACTCCTTCATGATTCAATTCTTCGAAGTGAATTTTCATATACATAATAATTGTATCATTATTTACATATAGTCTGTGAATAAAAAATAATAATATTTCAGTGCCACTACAGCGTCAAATCCTGGCCTTACAAATTTTTGGGTGTATATTCACAATTACCGAATGAGCCAGTGTTAGAAGCACATATAAAGAATAATTTTATTCATAGTACAGCCGTGTTTTGAACGCCCGATCCCAGGGTTGAGTCGTAAGCGTTTTCCACACTGTTCGCGCTTGTGAATATAACCCGTCATTATATATCCTTTTGACATTCGCAATTCAAATAAAACACGGTTTATTTCTTATACATAAAGGATGTTACATAAACATGAGGTAGTAAATGTTATGAATGGCTAAGGAACTTGTTGCGGTCAAATGTCCCAGTTATAGCGACCACAAGCTGGCCCTTGATGTGTTTACCCACTGCACTTAATTAGATGAGCCTTGTTTGCTCGCTACTTTAGCTACTGTGTCGTTTATGTTACTTGGAGTATGTAATGTAGTAGGTATATTTGATATAGAAAGTGATCAATTGATAAAAGTTATATGAATTTTTAAAATATTTTCCGTACCTTGCTTGAAGAAAACATATATCGGTTTACGTATTTAAAAAAACTTAAGCTACTCTCTTGATACTACTTACATTCTTCTTTCTTCTACCTTGCTATGAATAGACAACTCGACTATTAGCTTTACAAGATTCACATGGAGAACATTGCGCCATATTTTTTCTACATAGAACAGAGACAAATGGGCAGGAGGCTCACCTGATGTGCAGTGATACCGCCGCCCATGGACACTCTCAATTTCTTGAAGGACCGTATCTCGAATTGGTTCGGAAATACTTTAGTGAGCAGCTGGTTCCACCAGTGGTTGTGCGCGGCGAAATTCTATAGAAAAACACTTAGTTGTAGAACGGCAAAAGTGAAGTAACATAAATTAAATTCGAAATATTTGATAATTGATATTTTTTATAACCTTAACTAACCTAAAATTAATGTTTATGCTACTAGATTTGATTCCTAAAAAACTTTAATTTAGCATTCAATTTAATTCTTAAAACTGATGAATAAAGTTAATGTACGAAATCGTAAATATAGATAGTGATCTATGCTTTTAATTTATTCGCTTTTTATCTTAAAAAAATCAGAAGCAGTTTGTTAGCGAGTTTTAAATATACCTAATTTATAATCCAATCTTAAAATAAAGATGTTATCTCATATTGTCGTAAAATAGTAATGTGTTATAATAAAAACAATAAAGAGAAACGATTTAATTTTATATATTAACTGTAAATTAAATAAAAATATGTCAGATTTTACATTGTAGTTCGTTGACAACCCATGACTTTGCTTGATGAAAACATGTAATCCATCCATGAAACTTGTGAAACTTACACAGAAATTAATCTTCTCTAATGTCTGTGACCTTAAAATCATTCTACTTTTTGTATGACTTCCGAATGTCAGATACGCATTAGATTTAATTATTACTGTACCTACTATTTTTTTTTAATTATTACTATATTTATTAATATATTCATTGTACATTTTAAGTTGTTCATTGAACGATAGTTTTGGTTTTAAGATCTACCGGACTCAATTTACCTTATCGAAGTGATCTGCGAATGATATCAATAACAGGACGATCTTAATTAACTCAAAGCGGTCAAGTTATCAGCTACCGAGGAAAATATTCCATCAATCATCGAACGGTTGATTGATAATGTTACGTGAATTACTGATTGAGCTGCCAACAGACGAATGATAGCCTCGATTTATTTACATGTGTTTGTACTTGTTGATAGTCAACGGTAAAATATAGTTTTGTATGGATTATGTTTGGGATGGAATGGAGAAGATTCAGTTTTTATTTTTTGTATGTTTTTCTAGTATTTCTCATAAGCGCTCGTAAAGCTTTCGTATACCTTGATTTGTGCTTTGGAACTCCGCATTCATATGTTTACCTTTTTATGAGGGCTGTTATTAAACCAACATATCTGAAGTGAAATGTCTAACAACTACGTTAGTAACTTTTACCTAAGTATCAGCAACTTAAACTAATCTAAATTTACAAATACATTTTCTGTACTAATTCAAATACATACTAATATGATGGAATTGTTCTTTCATAAAAGGTTATGGACTTTAGAAAAATATTCACACTTTCATAATATATCAGATTTTTTTATACTTTATATTCAACTAACTTGAATAACACATATATGAATACTTTAGGTTCGAAACAAATAATAAGTAAATTACTTTAATACTCTAGGCATCTATTTTAAACCTGCTACTATTAGTATACAATAATAAAAATACAATAACAATTACTCCAAAGAAGAATGACAATTATTGTATATGTTTTTGTGAGAAATAAAATAAATATATTATTATTATTATTATTATATTATTATTAGTAGTAATGTAACTTGTTTAACGTTTACCTTTAAAAATCTACTACTATTTTATATTGAATTATTTTATATGTATCAAAATAGCTTCCAATCATTTTCCTGTTCTCTAAGATAGTCCGCTAACGAACCGTCGGATTTGATTGAAAATCACGGCAAACGTGTGTCCTAGTCGGGAGCCACTATAAATCATACATACACCAGTAGTCATACGTCAATAAAGACGATTAAACGATAGCTGAGTGAAATCAAAGATTATAAATTATATTCTTGAAAAAATGTTCTTATTTGTCGGGTAGGTACAAAAAGATTGAAATATTATAGACCCGAATTTTGTTTTTAGGTCAAACTGTTTGTATTGAATAAATCAATATTTACATCAAAATTCGTTCTATTTTTAAAATTTGTTCTCCATTAGAATGCTACATAATCCTTGCGTAACATGGGCTTTATATTTGTAAAAATATTTTTATCAAATAATACTTGTCTAGCTCTGCCAAATCCGGGACTCGCTGGTCGTTTTAAATTTAATTATAGAATATGGCATAAACAGATGGGAGGCTGTAATTAAGACCGCCACTCACAATGATTCAGGATTTGAGGCAGAACAGCCCATTTTAAGGATAACTACGCCCTCTTCTTTTCCTGTGTATGTAAGGTAAAAAAATATGGCATGAATTTTTATCTGCATTGTATTTAAGACAATAAGCCGCAGCGAACAGTTCACATAATATATAAAGGTGCCTAAAGAAGAAGCCAATATATATTTTACTTTATATAACACATTCTTGCTATAAATTAAAAGGACTATTACTAAATATTCACCTTTTAAGATCTGGGCCTGAGACTTCTGTATCTGTTTCATGATCATTTAATCTAATAGGCAAGTAGGTGATGAGTCTTCAGTGTAGTAGTGCCTGACACACGTTCTTGAATATTTGGTTCTAAGACAAGCCGGTTTTCCTTCACGGTTCAAGTGAAATTAAATGCCCACATAGAAAGAAAGTCCATTGGTGCACAGCCGGGGATTGAACCTACGATCTCTGGGATTAGAGTCCCACGTTCAAGCCACTAGGCCAACACTGCTCATCTTGTCATATGGTGGATATATAAAACATGTTCGGGCTGAGACTTCATGAACATGCTGTGGTATTTTTCTGCATTTTGTATGAAAGTCAAGCAAAGCTTTCAATTTTAAAATACCAATTTCCACCTTTCAATTAAAGAGGAAGCAATTACTTACCGTTATTTTAAATACATAGACGTAATTAAAACCGATATCTATTATACAGATCTATTATAACATAATTTTATAAGTATTCTTAGAAGTCTTGAAAGTATTTTTATTGGTTGTGTGACCTAAAGTGCTATTACAGTATTAATCGAATATTCTTTGTAAGAAAGCTAAGATAGACACTCCATGTTGTCGTACTAAAGCCGTACCAATTTAATATTAAAATGAGCACATTCCTAAAAAGCCGCCAACGCACTCGCGAGCCCTCTGGCATTGAGAGTGTCCATGGGCGGCGGTATCACTTAACATCAGGTGAGCCTCCTGCCCGTTTGCCCCCAGTTCTATAAAAAAAAATGTAAATAAAAGTTCGGTATTTCTCTTATATTCTAAGTAGGTAAGCGTTATAGTGGTAGAGTTAAAATAAAATCCCCTATTATTTAAAGCACCGAAGATACAGGAACCGTACAAATACTTATCATAACAAAAGGAGTACGCAATAAACTCAACAATTACTTAATTAGAGATTTGAGATAACCGGCAGGTGAAATCGCTGATCATGCTCAGTTGTCGGCCGTCGATTTGTTACAAATTTGACCATTTAGTTACACCTCGTTGAGTCAAGGACTCTTAAGTCATTCGATGTAATAAAAACGAAACAAATTAACCGATTGAACCTGTTTTACGAACCCCTAAAGAGCGGCATCCATTTAGACTCACCTGTACAGATACAAAGAAGCCGATAGAATGTTTTGGTCAAGTGAAATCATTTTTTGGTCATTTGTTATAGTACAACGGTACAGTACATAACGCTGATTTATTATTTCAGCTAATTTATCGTATCATATATATTTATAGAATCACAATCGATAAGGCCCATTAAGATGGAGAGAGTTTATCGCACTATCGTCAGTAATATTCACCATAGCATTATCGAAAAATGAAAATTATAAAAACCGTAATACGAGAAATGCATTTACGAGAGAATTGAATGTTGAGGGATGATGTGGTCCCAAATAAATAAATGCAAAACTAAATAAATAAAAAAAACTAAGAAAGAAAATAAAATCATCTTTGTCGATTTGAGCTGGGACTGAAAATATGCCTCAATTGCCTTGGTTAATTTTTTTGGACAAATTTTATTTATTTATTTATACTTTATTACCTTAGTCAAAAACATACACATACCAAAAATAAATAAAAAAACAGGTTACAAAAGTTATAAGGCAACAGGCGGCCATATCGCTTATAAGCGATTTCTTCCAGGCAAACGTTTAAGGCAGTTTTTACCGCACTATGTGGGATCAGCTGGTTACGGAAGTATTTCCGAACCATTTCGACTTAGAGTCTAAGAGAGCGTACCAATTCTTGAAAGGCCGGCAACGCACTGCGAGCCTTCTAGCAATGCGAGTATACATATGCGGCGGTATCACTTGAACATAAGGGGTGCCTACAGCCCGATTACTAGGAGGCATTACATAAAAAAAAACTACTATAATAGACCTTTCGGTTGCCCTATTCTATTAGCTAAAGAGATCTCATATCATTACTACAAATGCTTTTTGGAAGAACACAGATGGGTAATCTTTTCATATAATAAAATATTTTTATTCGATGTGGACTCTTTAAATTGATGTTGCATCGTAAAACGCTGTCCTGGAGTGCGAAATCTCGGAACAGGCTTGTTACCTTTTGTAATATCTTTATTACAAAGGATATTTCATATAAGTTACGAACATCATGACGCTCTTGATTTACTGATCGTATTTTTTAGAGGAATACTGAGGCGTTTATGGTTCGCGGATAACATAAGCACTTTAGTCCGATTTAATCACAAATGAAATTTTAACAAGGGTTTTTAATATTGTATAAATTTGATTAAACTAGGCAATATATTATATTTGTTTTGTTGAAAGTGGGAAGCAAGGAGGAGCAGTGTTGATCTAGTGGCTTCAGGGTGCGACTCTCATACCTGAGGTCGTAGGTTCGAACCCCGGCTGAGCACCAATGGACTTTCTATATGCGCATTTAACATTTGCTCGAACGGTGAAAACATCGTGTGGAAACCGATATCTATTAGACCCAAAAAGTCGACGACGTGTGTCAGGTACTACAGGCTAATCACCTACTTGCATACTAGGTTACATTCAAAAATCTGAGGCCAATACCTAAAGAGGTTGTAGCGCCACTGATTTTTTTTATTGTAAAAATATAAAGTACCTACTACTAATGTTAAAATTCGATTATTTTATAAAATTCTACCTTAAGCACTCCAAATTCTTCTAAGTAAACTCGGGGTATAGTAGAAACGCAATAGATGTTGGCAATCACAGATTTCTCCACCTCTTTAAGAGACACAATACTCGTGTATTGAAAACATAATAAAAAAACTACAACAATGACGCAACAGTACACCCAAATTGGTAATCATTAAAGTTCTGTCGGCACAGTGGCTTGGAATATTCATTTCGTATGTCAGTGGGGGTTCGGCGTCGATCGGATCCACAATTAATCATGTAAGCGCAATGTCATTCCTATAGGAGCTTTGAAGCTTTTAGCATGTGATGTGAATAATTAACACAAATTGTAACGAGAATGTTTTTGTTGTCTCTAAGATGTTAATTTTTAATGGGATTCCTTTTTTACGTGAAAACGTCAAAAAAATTTTTTTATTATGTAATAGGAGGCCATGGACGTTACCAGAACGCTCGCAAGTGTGTTGCCGGCCGTTTGGTACTTTTCTTGAAGGACCCTAAGTTGAAGTGGTTCGGAAATACTTTGGTGGTCAGCTCGTTCCACATAATGGTGGTGCTCGGCAAAAACTGTCTTCAGAATCGCTCAGTTGTTCGCCTTTAACAAACTGATCGCCATTTTAAATTAAGTTCAAGAAAATTCTAGAATAGTAACCTGAAGCCTTGCTGTAGACTTTTTTTAATAGTTTTGATTGTTTACAAACTTTTGATTGTTTTACTTCTTAAAATCTTATAAAGACAAATGTAATGATTTCTATGAAATTGGAAATGGTAATAGATTGACTTTGGGAAAACATACAGATCTATATGAAAGTGTAATAAATATTTAAAAAATGATACCACGTCTAATTACTTATATACGACACATTTCTTAATTATTAATACGTGATACATTAAACATAAAATAGTTTATTTCAACATCAGGAGCTCAATGCCAATCAATTAATTAATTGAAATAGTACTAAATTAATTTTAGTTGAAAGGCAAATCTAAATTAATCACGCCCATAGCGAAATCGATAATGCTATAATAAGGTGTGGTTTCAACAGCTTTTTTTATTATTAATTCTACATCGCGGTGAAACGAATCAGCTGTCACTTCGCTATTTTATTCGACAATAAATTATATTGAGTTGATTTATTGTGTGTGTGTACGAAATGTCTGATGACTAAGCTATTTTTTCTTAGAAATATGTCCCAAAAATTGGATCAATCGTTAGTTTTAATTAGGTTGACATAATTTATTCTTAAAAATCTCAGTTTGAGTGTTATTTATTTATGATAAACGAATGGTCGAAATTCTTTGAATGTCTTAAAAAGCAGACGACCAAATCATGCAAGCCACGTGTATCCTCAAAGTGTTATAAGATATTTGCGAAACCAACTAGTTCGTTTGCTTGGCTGTTTTTATTACTAAACTATGGTTTGCCCTCTGACCCGTTAAAACTAATGAATTGGTTTAAAGTACAAAACAATTATAAAGGTGTGACCTGCTTTGTGTATTTCAGTGACCAATAGTTATCAAACTCTTAGAAAATTCCTTGCTTATAACGAAAAACCAAGAGATAAATCATAAGTTTAATTAGAGGTAAATTTTTACTTATAATAGATATGATCCTTGAATATAAAGATAAAATTATTCTTAAATCTCACAATTCAATTACTCGTTCGAACTTATTAAAATCTGCTTTTTGATTTACTCAAAATAAATCCCCAATTAATGAGATTACTAAGCGTCTTTGTCTCGAGATATTTCAATTAATTTGAAGGATTTATATTGTTCTTAAAAACACAATTATAAAGAAAAATAAAAATATTAAGTTTTGATTCTTTTGACTTCATTTGCATATTAATAATTAGTGATCCACCTCAAGTTTTATTTTTTAGACAATTTTTTTCTGATACAACATACAAAAATTTATAAAACCTTTTTTTGTTGTTACTAAGCATCTTATAACATGAACTCTAAGGTTTGTATAGAGAAAAATCACAGAAAAACCTAAAAAGTTTTCATTCCGGAAAACCAAACAGAGTCTAGGGTAGCAATACAAAATGTTCCATGTTGGTATATACTAAAAAGTTGAAGAAGAAAAGAAAAGAAGTTTGCGGGGGCCGTAAGTATCCTATATAAGGAAACTTACATGGGGTATGTTATATTATATAGTACCCCATGGATTAAGCCTATATAACAACAGACATTTTTGTTGGTTTTAAATAACCGACACACCAATAAAATAGGAGCAAAAAAGTGAACTATTGAAAAAAATCGCGTTTATAAAATGATTTTTATTTGCGTGCAAACGTTCGCTATTCATTATAATCATAATTGAAACCGAAAGTCACTTTAGTACACGAAAACATCTCATTTTACAATGTTAAAGGTGGTCCATGAAACGATTCGTTGCCGAGCACGCGTAAAGTAACCCGACCGGTGGCCAATCAAAGACGTAAAATGGGAATTTATTGTGTGCAGTGTTCCTTGGAAGTTTATTGTACACTCATATGACGTTGCAATTACTCAGAGCTAGACCTGTGATTTGTAGTTAGTTAAAATGAACAAGGAGTTCCTTTAAATGGGTTTTCTTGTTGTTTATGAGATACGGCTAGATATGTGCGATAACTAACGGTTGCTAGTTGGATTATGCTGAGAATTTTGACAAAACTGAAATTATAATACATATCCTCGCCACCATGATCAGGAAACTCTCCATACATTCGTGAACGTTTATTTTCTAATATTTTGTGATTGACCTCCATCGAAATTATGAATAAAATATAATAAATATATAATTAAATATTCATTTATATTGTATCTTAAATAAATTAATGCTAAAGCCATGATATAGATATTTTTGAATTCTTATATCTATCGTAATCAACGCTGTGATGGATACAAAGTGAAAGACAGACAGACAGGCAATATTTTTTAAAATACATATCATACATTCAGTATTGAAAATGGCTATTGGCTATTGGCATTGAGTAGTTATGGTTATTTAAACTTGCCTAATTATTAGTGTAACTAAAGTCGTGTAGTCGTGTGTAGTACAGGTTTCGTATTTCAATAAATATTCATGTATTTTTTACGCACAAAAACAATAGTTATAAACAGTTTTAAATGCGTATGCGTAATAAAAAGTGATTATATATATTCAAAATATTGAGATCTACTGCAGTGAAATTAAACACATTAAGGCCTAGTGTGAGGCATAAAAAATTAACGAAAATTGTAGTAAAACCAGGTCACATGTGCGCTCTCTGATTAATCGCTCATCACTCATCAAAAAATACCTCAATGGGCTTATGATGAAACACAATTAATAAACCATAAAGGCTAAATGTAAAACAGATAGCTCAGATAATCTCGAAATACCGCATTGTAATTTAAACCAATTTATCGAACTGAAAAGAGTGATTAATGATTAAATAAATCCACTTTGGTAAAGCGTTGGTAATTATGTATGAAAACTCAGACACAAGTATTAAATAGAATACCTGTTAAATAAGCCCTAGAAATTGTTGGCCTTGGACAGAGATTGATGTGAAAATAGACTTTCAAAGTGTCTAATTATTTCGCTGTTAGATGCGAGTTCTAAATTTGTATGAAGGATAGGTTATTTTTTTGAGGCTTTATGTTCGTATATTTAGGATTTTATCAGATACTAGCGGACCCGACTGACGTTGTCCTATCTTAACTGTGAATATTGATTTCGAATCGCTATAATTAACTAAAATATTTCAGAAACAATGTAGTGCTATTGCTTATGTTATAGAACATTATTTTTTGTTTTTCTGGCGCTTAATTTTAAATTTTAATTAATTAAAAAATAATAAAAATTAATTATTTAATACATATTTTATCAATATAATAACACCAATCGAAGCATTTGTTTTAAACAATATTCATTTTTCTTTGACGATATTTGCAGCACGCATTCTGTTAGTGTGATGTCTAAAGCCATAAGACTAATCAAAAAAGTTGGATTTGTATAGCTGTGCACTAAGAAAAATATTTGCTATCGTAACAATAGTCAGGATTACTTAATATGGTGGTTAAGAATTCTTACGTTTTCTAATTTCCCGCGCAATATGCCTAACTTTTTCCTTATAAGAACCTTCTCCTGATAATAAAAAAACACAACAAAAAAGGAATTAGCTACATCGGTCCAGCCGTTCACAGTGACCAAGGGAAATAGGTAACTATTTTTAATTTATAAATACTAAACTATTGTATGGGAGAGAAAGGACCTTTATAATATCTGAATATCTCATTGACGTTTTTGAAAATCGAACCAAATATCTACTCATACATGCTCATACATGGTTTAGGCTTTAGGTAGTTCTAGTAGCACTTACTTTCAAAGTGATGTGGTGTTACACAGTAATAGAATACATATATCCTTTCTTGATGCAGTCTACTTATTTGAATAAAGAATCGACACTTGGTTATAGAAAGTATCTATAACAAAGTGTCGATTCCTATAATTAGGAGTACATGGAAGAAACTTATTTTGTAGATCGTGGCCTATTATGACGTGTTATGAATATATTAAATCGTTAGTTTCGGGATGTCAATTTTTTTTAAATTATGAAGTATTAAATTTGTTTACCTTCGATGCTTGTAATAAAACAGAAAACAAGATTATTCTACTCACGATATATATGTACACGTATTAATGGACTTATTACACATTGAAATTTGCATACTTGTTTGATATGTCTGATTTTGCAGTATTTTTCAAATCATCGATTTTGATAGGTAGGCCCAGATCAAATATAGGTTTTTATACAGTTAATTTTGATTATGATTCAATATCGTTATCATTTGTTATACAATATAATAATTATGTTGATTTTGAAGCTATACTTCTACGATCTATGAAACTGCACGTAACTGCAATGCCCGATTAGGCAATTTTCTTCCCACATATCTTATTACGTCCCTGGCATAAAATCTAGGCAGAGTCGTGAGAAAAAAAGGAAATTACCCACTCCGGTATACAGTCTGTTATCTGGTGTTATGGAGCGGTTCGCTAATGATTACGAAGCCAACCTAATCTCAACATCCAGACTCACATGGATTTATTATGTACTACCTAAGATATCATTTATATAAACTTAGACAAAATATGATCATCATAATCAGTTATAGACACTTAACACAATCGTTTTTTTTTTTCATTTGAAAGAAAATCTAATTACGAAACTTAACTGTATTTCTTATACCTCAAAAGGAAAATATAACATTGAACCGATCGATCGGCTATGATTATAAATTACTTTTCTATGTTTTTTTATTTTATTTATAAACGGTAATAAAATAAATAATAACCCATAGGTGCAATATAACAATATAAAATAATTAAGGAAACCAAAAAAAAAATGCGTACAGCGTTAAGTTTTGCGTCATCAAACCATCATCAATACCTCGGCTCTAAACTGCTAGTGTAATTCTGTTTTTCCAATGAATAATTGAGACTGGCTACTAGTTTTTCGCCTGTCGGCAGCCAAAGTGCCGAAAGCTTTACCTAAATAAGGTGGTTATTAAGGATACAAAGGTATTTGACTTTATGTTCAATGGTTTTTCGGCACAATGCTTCTTGATTGGTTAATAAAATGTTTAGGTAAAAAGGAAAGGGTCGAATTCGTAAATTGAATACGGTAAAGGAAATAGTATTTTTGTGTGAGTTTAATTTGTAGTATGTCGGATCTTTTTTAATAATTAATAATAGCCTCTATAGCTTAGAATTCTTGACCAATACTTAAAAAATCTGATTAATTAGTTGTATGAATAATTGAATTTCCAGCCGACGAGTTCGTTTTAAATTAATTATTTTAAGAATATTCTATGTCAACAATCATATTTTTATTTAAAGATATAATGCTTAATAGCTAGGAATTTTAACTTCCAACAATCTTAAGAGTTGGTAAGTCACCTAGACTCCCGTCAGCAACTTAGGCATTTTTAACGCTCTTTTTGCCGCGTACCACTTTGTAGAAGTATTTCCAAAAAATCGAGCTTGGGTCCTTATAAAAGCGTATTACTAAAGTGCCAGCGACGTATTTGCGAGCCCTCTGGCAGTATGAGTGTCTATGGGCGGCGGTAACACTAAACGTCAGATGAGCCTCCTGTACCATTGCCCCATGTCCTAAAAAACTCAGGCAAAGAATTGCTGTACTTGCCCTTGTGTACTTGTTGAACAAGTACGATGTCATTTTTGATTCGCAAAACCTTTGATGCATTCCATTGAATAGACCAGACGCAGTGAAATAGAAATGACGTAAGATCGAGAACGTAATTGAGACAGATGTATTCTTTCATTGGCTTGATTAATTAAACGTTTAAATCAGTAGCATGAATTGTTTTTAAATTCATAATTGTTGTCTAGTATGATTAAGAATAAATTTTTAGTATTATTCGCAGTTGTTGTTTATTTTAATTATTTTATTTGTGTTAATTAACAAATTAAGTATGTAGTAATGTGTGTGACATTGTAAATATCATATGAGAATTCTGAAAAAAAACTGACGAGGTATAAATATTACATTGAATTTAAAATGTGTAAATGTTTCAATATTACACAATATTGTTAAGATATAAAAATACGCTGCAGCAATATTTGTAAATATGTGAGCACTTCTTAATTTTTTAGTTATATGCTGCGTTGTTTTTTATTACATCATAGGGTTTTTTTATTTTAGTATAGTAGTTCAAGTAGTCCAAATAAATGGATTCACTTGGATTCACAATTTTCACTCTTTAAGACGAATTGAAACTTTTTAATATTAGCAATGTAAGTATTTCCTAGCGCTATAAGGCTTTTTAAGGAACTAGCAAAGTCCTTTAGAGACCGAAGACCTGAAAGGTACCCCGGACAAAGAATCAGTCTAGCTATTCAAAGGGGGAACGATGCCATTTTCTTTGGAACTATTTTTTGAGGTTACTTATTGTTTTATAATTTATATTAGGATTACTTTATTATTAAAAAATATATTATCCATTCGTTTTTTAATATCCATTATTTAATTAATGTAAGTTCACATTTCGGCAAAAAATTTCCGACTCCAGTAAAATATATACTTCAACTAAACGATACACTAACTTTCCGTTTTAGCATGCATACAGTAGTTCAAATGAATTATGAATATAATTATTATAATAAGCAGGTAACTAAGATTGAAGGCGACTATTCCAGTCATTAATAACATTTTCAGAGCTATCATTAAAAGGCAATCATGTGTAACAATTGCTTTTACAGTAATGTAAGGCTATGTTTATAAAAGCATTTTGACGTCTCACCTATTTTGTGGTCATTTATATGAAATACAGTTTTAATCGGAATTAAATGCACTAAAAATTGGGACGTTAATGATAAGACTTGACGACAAATATCGCTCCCATATGTCACTTTAGTTTTTGATATACGAGGGATTTATAAATTATTATATAATCAATACTAAAAGAAGAGGTATCTATTAGTCAAAAATTATAGTTTTTATTGCAGAACGATTAAACTCTATAAAAGGCCGGCGACACACTTGCAAGCACTATGGCAATGTGAGTGTCTGTGGTCGGCAGATCACCTAACATCAGGTGATCCTTCTGCCCGTTGGCCGTAATTAAACAAAAAGTTTTAATAATGAAATATTATTTTGTGTTTTTTCTTCTCTGTAGTACCAACGCACCTCACCTGAATCTGTAGAACTAAGTCAAAGATATACTTATTATATGTAATATAATATCAGAAAAACTAAGGATTATCTGCAAAAATTGTTTAGTCTTCCACAAAGAAGCAATACGAAATAAAATCACAACTGCATCTTATCTTTTCTATTGTCTTTGCCTTTTAACTCCATCGCAACTCCAACTTACATATACCTTACAATTTCGTAAATACAAGTACATATTTTTAATTCCTCTTTCTGTATCCTTACTACTCTTTTAGATACCTTTATTGAGTTATCGATTCAACGATGAATTAATAACTAATATTAAATTCTTGAATACAAAGCCTGAACATGGATGTCTGGCCGTCGGTGTAACATTGCATGCGACAATAATTTAACGTCACCGGCACTTGCATTGAGACCACAGTACAATTTAAGGCCATGCAATAAGAGAGCCCATATTGTGTGTCTCGTGTTTCCGTATGCCGCTGATAGTAATGAAAATTGGTTATTTCAAGTTTTGATAATAATAGCTAATAAAAAAGCTAAAAAAAATTACATAAAGCAAACAATTATAAATTACGCATAACAAAAATCAGACATCGTCATTTAATTCATATTTGAATATTAGAACACATCCTGTAGTCGATTGAGAATTCTCGTCAAGAACAGGTTTCTTGCACCGGCTGTGTATGAAGCGGCGGTGTTTCGATTGGTTAAGTGCGTTGTTTGTGCAATTTTTGAGGGTAAAGGTGTTTTGTTGTATATTATGTCACTTTATTAAGTTAATTATAATTAACTAAATATTTTCGACGTCCTGGTGGACAGAAAATCTGTGTCCAGTTTATGTTTCCACCACACCGACTTCTACTATTTAAGATTACTTTTACAATAAATAAATAAATAAAATAAATAAATAAATAGACCAGGAGCGTGCGACTCTCATACGTGATTATGTTCGAACCCCAGTGGTGCACAAGTGGACTTTCTGTCTGTCAGCATTTAACTCGAATGGTGATGGGAATCATCGTAAAGAAACTGGCTTGCCTTAGACCAAAAACATTGACCGCGTGTGTCTGGCATAGAAAACTACTCCTTGTCTATTAGATTGACAAATGATCATCAAACAAATACAGAAATTTGAAGTCCAGACTTAACAAGGTTGTAGCGGCAGTGTTTTTTTTATGTTATTGGTTAAAGATATAAATGCTCATTGAAATTTCTAGCCGACAGTAGCAAATATTACCAAAACTAAGCCTGATTATTAAGCCTGATCCTGAAATAAAAGTGAAGTTGTTCTTGCTACAAATATATTTTACTGATAAAATACTTTTTATATGGAATATTGGAGTAAAAATATTAAAATCCTGCCATTTTACAGAATGGAAATCATGAAAATATTGACTGTAACATACGCACGAAGCTTTGTAGGCTTTATGTTCTACTGGCTTAGATCTGTCGGTGTGGTGTATTATAAAAACAATTAAACGATAATTTACTGATTTTCACAACAAATCCCTGTTTTATATACTTAGTATTGTGTACTGAGTTTTTAAAGGTAATAGAGAATTGTTTAGGGCTTAAGTAAGAGGACTGAGTAAAAACACCCGTTGCCATGTAAAATAAATGTATGTACAAAGTAAAAACAGCAGTGTTGGCCTAGGGGCTTCAGCGTGTGACTCTCATACCTGAGGTCGTAGGTTCGATCCCCGGCTCTGCACCAATGGACTTTCTTTATATGTGCGCATTTAACATTTGCTCGAACGGCGAATGAAAACATCGTAAGGAAACCGACATTTCTTCGACCCAAAAAGTTGACGACTGTCAGGCACTGGAGGCTGATTATTTAAATTTTAGATTAGCCTATCAGATTTAAAAATGATCATGAAACAGATTCAGAAATCTGAGGCCAAGACCTAAAGAGGTTGTAGCGCCACTGATATTTTTTATTTTTACAAAGTAAAAACATTTAACATTAATAAATAAAATACAGATAAAAATAATAAAAATGGTTAAAAGAAAATTGAAATTTATTATTAAATGACCGACAGTTTATACTTAAATTAATAAGTTTTAATTAAAGTTCTGTCTCATTTTATCGCAACGTAAACGAGAGTAAGAGAGAAGGGAAAGGAAGATAATGAATGCATTTAACTGACGCAGATAATGGGCGACTTTGTTAGACATTAACGAATTTATTAAATAATCTATTGTACCATCAAATCCGACTCATTTATAGATCTAAACCTTTAAAAACATTAATCAACATATTTAGGAAATATAGCCTATATTTAGGATTCTAATTGTGAAAGAATTTAGAAAAATTGTTTATTCGTTACACTTCATAATATACATTATTTACAATATTACATAATAATGATTAAAAATTGATATACCTACATAAAATTAAAACAAATTCAAGAAAAGAGCGTACCAATTCTTAAAAGGCCGGCAAGGGATATTTATCTTAAGGGATTCAACAGATGATAAATATATCCTTCTCAAATAATAAAACTTTTAGAGACTTCTCAATCCTGTATTGAAAATAATTTTAACCTATATTGTTAAATTCTCATACTGAATTAGCTGGTGAATATGGAGAGCAAAGGGCACAGCCGAAATTCTCAACCAAGTCATGATTTGTGTTTATTATGGCAATCATTTCAACACTACGGCGATTATATTTTAACGACTCGAATCAAATTTGTATTCTAATGGTCGGAGATGTGGCGTTAATTCACGTAAATAAGGTCGAAAATAGTGTGAAAGTAAATAATTGGTAATAACAAAATTGATACATGATCATTTGCATGTAATTTTAGTGTATATATAGTTTCAAGATGGTCACGACCTATCGAGTGTGGTATGCTTAAACCACTAAATATAGCTTGTTTATATAAGATATTTTGAAAGCTTTATCTAGGATTTTTTACACCGGTAATGTTTGTTGAAAAAAAAGACAGCAAATAAAAAACAGATACAAATTGAAATCATGAGGTTTTAGCGACACTGGATTATTATGGCATTGTTATTAATAAAAAAAGAATATGACAAATAAGTTGTGAAAATTTTCATATATCGCTAGTCTCACTATAGTACATGTAAAAAGTTACAACTAATCAAACACAAGTTTTATAAAACAAAAGTATGTACAAATTGTGAGTGTGTGAACGTGTGAGTGTGAGAGTGTGTGAGTGTGTCAATGTATTCGTGAGTGAGCTAAGAGATAATAAGTGTGAGCTGTGTCTGTATTAGTTTTTGGCAATCAGCTTAATTTTATGTGTTGTGAGTTTGTCTCTGGATAGTTTGACTATCTCTATTATACACAGTCATTATTGATTAAACCATTGGGACCATATGGGATTATACATTCACCAATACATTCAACCCTAATGAAGGATATCCGATTAATGAGATGAATTAAACGGAAACGCATCAAGCTTCCGCAAACAAATCAAACAATCACTTTAATCGCACACTTTATTGCATTAATATTGCATTGAACCGCATTCTGTGTGTTCCGTTTGCTGAATTTCGTTGTGTGTTAAGTACAAATGTATAACGGAAGTGATATTCATAATTGGTAGGTACCAAAATCTTCGCTACTTTATCCTTTTTCCTTACCAGCAGTAGATAAACAATTATTAGTGATAACTAGAACTATAACAATAAACAGAATAATAGTTTTTAGAATTAAAGAATTTAGTTTTTAGATAAATAATAATAAATTTTAATTAATAGAATAAATAGAACAGTAGTTCCTGTTTTTAATTTCTATTATTAAGTACTTCGTAATTATGTGTTGTTTTTAATTAATTTTTCATCTTCATATGAAAAACGGCATCAGAAGTGACGTTTTCTTGTACTTATATAAACTACGACTGCTAATGACGGAAACTGTAATCATGATAAGTTGTGTAATACCAAAACAGTTTAGGATATGTTATGTTTAAGCTATAAGCACAACATATAGAGTATTGAAGCCTTCGTTTGTTGGCAATTTTAAATGTTCGTTACATACATTTTCCGGCGGGGAATTTGGTGTTTCACTGATATGTTGGAACCAATCAAAAGTACAAAGCCGTACTTAACAGACGGGGAAAATTCAAACAGAATTACCAATGTTGAAATAAATCGTTCGTTGAGTAATCGTTGAAAAAAAACATCGTTAGGAACGGCGAGTGTCAGGCATAGGAGGCTGATCACCTACAATAATACAAAAATCACAAAAAAAAGATAGTACCCGCAATAAATTTAAAAGCAAAAGTAACCAAAGAAGTATTAACCAAAAGAAATGAATTTAAAAGTAATTTTGTCTAAGATATTTACTTAGCTTTGATTTGAATGAATTGAAAGAAGTAATATTTATTTGTGGGTAGTTTTTATATACCGTACGAATTTACAAATGATCAGGAAACTGATACAGAAATCTGATGCCCAGACTCATAAAGGGTTGTACCGATTTTCTGACTTGTACAGAGCAATCATATGTAGTTTGTCATTCTATCACCTTAGTCAAACTCCAATACCATATGCCACGTATTTACCCACGTAGCATGAAAAGTTGTAGCGTTTTATATCTCCCAAGTACACCATCAAAGTAATACTTAATGCAGAACACTCGTAAAACCCACTAAACTTCTTACACTAAGACTTTCCGAATTACGCGAGGTACAAATTAAGATAAAATCCGCACCAAATTACAGCATCCCAACAAAATAATTTAAATTAATGGAGGCGCATTCTAAGGCTTAAAGTTACAAATTAAACCTGACATTTCAATTACATTCTAGCAACCATTCTTAAGATAGTAGATGGAATGTTTTTGTGCAATATTGGATTGGAGATGTACTATGTAATTAGCTGAGTTTGGCTTGACGCCAAGCTAAGTTCTTGTTCCAAAGCAATGTAGTCTTAGCATAGGTGCACAGTAGGCTCTAGTCTATTCTAAGATTATAATAGAAATCCTAATGGCGTTTATCTTCAAGTTTCGTAGATAATTATTATTCATAGGCAAGTAGTCTAACTGTCTGTGCGTCGTCGATAGATCTAGATGCAGGTTTCTACGATATGTTTACCTTAATCCTACCAGTGTTCAGTGTAGCCAAAGATAAAATCATAAAGTAACGGCAATAAAGTGTCAAGTTACTTGTATGGTTATAGTAGGTGGCTGCTTGACATGTTAAAAAGCGATTTTTTTTACAGTGTACTTGATTTTTAATTCTATATAACATAGTACTATAATATATACCATATATATAGTAGTAAATACAAAAAAAAATCTTAAAACCATCATGAAGTTTTGAATTTATAAATCTTGTTTTTACATTACTGATATAATATAGAATTAATAATCTAGTACACTGTAAAGAAATGCTTTTTCACATGTCAAGTAGCCACCTATAACAATACAAGTAACTTGACACTTTATTGCCGTTACTTTATGACTTTCATAGGAAAAGTTTAATTAGAAAACTTATTTTGATACGCTCTGTAAATGGCTAACTACACGGAGCGTATAAAACGTGAAAACTGAGCCTTGGCCCGTAATTCTTGCAATTAAGCCGAATTAAAAATAGAGTACAAAGTTTTAGTACAGCTGTTGATTAAACGCCATCTAGCGGCGTATAACAACACTTTAATTAAACGCGCCCGATGGCCGTCATGCGTCCCCATTTTAATTTTCTTTTAATTTCTTTTTACAACCAGTCCATTTTGAGACGGCTTAAGTTAAAGTTAAAGATGAAATAATATACGAAGAATTGGGTTTTGTTACATATTTAGAAAAACAAAGCTGCTTGTACTAACTTTTTTTTAATATGAACCTAGGGACTAGGGTCTGATTTCCATGTTAATAATTTCAGTGTTATATTATACTGGTTAATGTTAAAAGGTGAAGTAGTATTATAATTTTAAAACACATGTATTAATTACTGACTATTGACTATTGGCTTTTTAAAAATTACAGCGTCTCTGTATTTTGGCAAGATTTTTACGAAATTTATAGAAAAGAGACGAAGACCCTATATGCTTTTCCAAATTTAATTTTTTTAAATCATTATTTTTTTAATGCAGACATTCATTATTTTTCTATACACAGAGTTTTGGGAATTAGACAAAACATCCACTTAATAGTTAATATTATAAGATCAGCGTTCCGTGTTAAACCAAAATAAAAATATATAATAAATCAAAACCCTAAAAAAATACCAAAATGTCACAAAACATTACAGTTGTCAACGAAGTAATTCTAATTAATTTAATAACGAAGTCTAATGATTAAAAACAGAAATAAAGGAATGTTAATATGCTTTCGTGATAAGATAATATATAATTCGGAACACGCACGTCCCTATCAAATAATTTGGGGTTTCGTATCTGAATCATATCAAACAATTTAAAAAACCTTTTTTTAATTAACCGAATACGCGGCATACTTGCCATTTCATATTTTTTAAATCTCGCCCAAGGTTTACATTGCATTAAAATATATTTAACACTCTTTTATTATATAATTAATGCTGATTAAAATTCACGAAAATAAATTATTTTATGTATTTCGAATACAATATAAATAAAGAAATGGCATTTCCATTTATAAATGTTAGTAAATTAACTATAACCGTGAAGTATGCACTAACTTTTCTCACTTAGACGCCCATTTGGTACGTTGTGCGTTAAGTCCTGGATAATTAATACAGCCAGAAGTTTTCTGGGCACTTCGCAGGCTTCACGGAGAGACCGCACTTCTCCAAGGATTTTTGCACATTGGGAAGCCAAAGCCACGCATTCCAGAACAACGTGGGTAACAAAAAACTATTTAGCTATCACATATTATCATCGTATGCACATTGTACTTTAAAGTAACGTTTCATTACTATTTTTAGTTTACCTAATAATGTAAGATATGTTATAACAATAAGTCGACTTTAAGACTACTTCTACGTTTTCACGAGTGTAAAGTAAGTAGTAATAATGCCTTTTAGAGTAGTTTCAGCCTAGCGGCTACAATGTCCGAGTCTGATTCCTGAGTTCTTAGGCCAAATCTCTTGGACTTGGATCAATGGACTTGTATATACGCACTTATGGTGTAGGAAAACGGGAGGAAACCTATGCCATAAATCTTAAAATTTATCACATGTTTTGGAAGGCTGATAACCTACTTAAAGGCCGGCTACGCAATTGCGAGCTACTCCAAGCGTATCATTTAAGTGAGTCTCTTGCCGGTGTCTCTTGTTTAAAAAAAAAACTGTTCAAAGAAATAAGAATGTTCAAACATACGGATGCCATCTGAGGTTGTAGCGTACTATTAATAATTAATGCAAATCCTTATCCAAGTCCAATAGACTATGGAACGTTTGCCTTTTTTGTTTTAAAGAAAACATGATTCGTGTCTTACATCAGCATATGAAGGAAATTAATCTATATTAAAGTTTCTATAGAAAAGATACACATTACAAAATAACTCCCAAGCACATATCTGACTGACAAACCCTGTACAAAGCGTTAAGAGACATTGTGTCATCTGGAATAAAGCCAGAATAACTGGAGCAATGGTGTGAGTTTCTTTTGTACTTTTGATACTTAAAAATGATTATTGTATTGTTGAAGAATAGTTTCCGCCCACCGCTTTGTTGTATGTTCAATATTCGTATCATAAATGTATTAAAGCCTGGTTTCAAACAAACAAAAGGTAAAAACACAGAAGTAACTCGTTATTTAACCTTAACAGCCGTTCTCAGAGTCAACAATTAAGGCTTCTTTAACTTCCAGCAGCGAACGAACTTAGTAATGCGTCTTGATTCCACGATTCCAAGATACGGCCAGCACTACGAATATTAAGAGAACTACATCGAATTTGTATAAAAACTTGCATTATCGGGTTTGCTATGAATTTCTCAATTCAGAAAAGTTCAGTTTTTTAGAGTATTTGAAAACCTATAAAAATTAGTAACTTTTCTCCTGTTATAGCCGGAGAGGGTATTTAATTGCTTAAACTATAGTATTGCCTTTTATTAACATAACTTTTACACAATTACAATCCCCCACATGTTTTAGTCGATACCAACTCCGGGGAAATAAATACAGATAATACAACATTTTCTACAGCTGTGATACTTTTTTCACATTCAACACCTTTTGTCTTCATTCACCGTGACCACGCACGCTGTAAAGCACGCGAAACGTCGGATAAATTTAAAATTATGTTAAAAAATTATAAGTTAACAATAATACATAACATTAATACAACAAGTTCAATCCGTTAAAAAAGTGTTTTTCTTTAAATGCTTACACTATATTATAATTACCAGCCTAAAACACTAGATTTATAACATAACTTAATATCATTAAATAAGATACATTTAATGAATCACTGTTATTATAAATTTATAAAAAAGGCAACCTAAAGTGTTCGTCAATTGCTACCTATTAGATCGAAATATTTAAAAGATAAAATCTTTAATGAGGATTATCGTGTTGGAAAATCTTAAATCAGTAGTCGCTAACTGGTTAATAGCATAACATTATTATAAAAAGCCTATAAGGCATTATTAATACTAACATCCGCCTTCTCATCTCTAACCTAGATAATAATAATTTTCTTTACCTTTTCTCAATATTTTTGTTTTGATTAGTTTTGACTCGATATAATAGCGAAGCAATAAAGCTGAATTAATTATTTTTATATTTAATTGATATTTCTAAGTGTTTCCGCTATTTAATATTGACCCATAAAACTTAAAGGCGGTAAGAAATTCTAAAATTAAAATACAAACACAAAAATTCTAACATAGATTTTAGTCTTTAAATTTATTAAAAAAAGCGTCATTTTGATCATTTTCTGTCTGTCTCGTAATTAGGTCTGCTTATACGAGTATATACTAATTAGTTCCTCAGTTAACCTTTTGATTGGCTCTTAAATTTTTGTTTATACATATTATTTTTATTTATTAGTAACGTGTTAATTTTAGTTTTTTATCAATTATATTATCGTAATCTCTACTCGCTACTAAATTGTTAATACTACATCTTCCTCATTAATCTATACGATGACTTTGTTTTGTTTCTTGATTAATTTACACATAATAATTAATTTGAAAACAAGTTCACCACTGCAAGAAATACTTAGATACGAAAGAGCCTTGTAGGATAGTATTTAAATTACCTTACATGTAAAATACTAGGACATTACGTTCGCCTGACACTACATAGCAATAATTTGTAGAAAGCCTTATCATAAAGGGCAATCTGCCCATTTAGTTAGCTCTCTTAGTGCCAGGCCGTTGCTCTATATAAGCCCATAATTAATGTTCTAGCATCTCTGTATACAATTTAAGTACTTGTATATTATTCATGTAAAAATTTGCAGCCACATTTTATTTAAGACAGTTACGAGTAGGTACTAAAACTAAAACTTATTGAATCAGTCTGTGGTGGTGTCGGCCTAGTTGTATGTATCATTGGTACCATTTAAAAATATTATTAATATATTTTTAACGGTGCGTTTAGCAATCGCAAAACCTGAAGGAAGCCGTGCCGTCCTAAACCAACTTTGTGTCAAGGTGGTCATGAACTTGCTTTTTAAGAAAGGTCAAGGAAACGTAATCAGAACTTAAGAGTCAGAAATGAAAAGCCAATATGAATGGGTGATCAATCTATACAATTCGTACCTTGGTATAAATCACTTTGCCTCGTGAAATGATATCGAATATAATATAATAGGTAAGAAAAAGGGGAAAGAGGATAGTAGTAGAGTAGACAAGTATGGATGAGACCATAACAATAGAAAATTTGTGGGAAACAAAATAAGGTGATAAGGAAGCAATAGAGAACCGTCAATGAAAAGAGCGTTTCTTCACCAATTCTTAAAATGCCGGCAATCGCGAGCCCCCTGGCATTGAGAATATCCATGGGCGGCGGTATCAGGTGAGGCTCCTGTCCGTTTGCCCCTGTTCTAAATAAAAATTGTTATCCACAAAAAGTATAACATATTTGCATAGAAATAATGCATTTGCCGGCCTTTTAAGAATTGGTACGCTCTTTTCTTGAAGGACCCTAATTCGAATTGGTTCGGAAATACTTCACCAGCTACGAGCATTATTATAATACATTAATAATGAAGCATGTTTAATCGTAATAAACTTTTCAGAGTTCACTTTCGAAAGCGTCATATAAGACAATTAAGTCTTACACCGTACAAATGATGTATAACGCCCATCACTTCGCTGTAATTATCACTAATGTTATAATTCCAATGGTTTGATGAGTTCATTGCAACGGGAATTTTCGAACCATTAATTAGTGGTTTTTGTAATCAATGCTAGAACAGAATAATTTGGCCGTTAAACTTATTGTAAATTTTGGGAATGAACTGAGAATTTGTTCTTTCAATGTACTATTTAGATTGGTATCGTGATTAACGCAGTCATGGTTAAGGAAGTATGAAGTTTACGCCACAATGGCAGCTTTAAACATTTTGTTGAAATTTTTTATTGTTATTGTTGTGGTCGACAATAATTTTCACTCTAATTACGCATTAGTGCAGTCGTCACAGTAATGTTTCTGTGAACAAAGCAAGTTCTTGATTTAATAATAGTCACAAAAGTATTACTTGAACTTTAATGAGAGGTCAATAACTTATAATATTGACAAAGGACCACATAAAACCTAAATATTTATCATACTTGTAATTCTAAAAATTGGAAGCTTTGGTAGCTGTAAAGACTAATGTACAGATACCGGCAAACTTCTTGAGCATTAAGTACTGATACGTACTTAGCATAGTGTATGTTTACATACACAATTAGTGTGTGTAACATACACTGATTTACAAATCATGTGATCGGCACGTCTCCGACCGCGCCCATCCTTCCAGTTATACCTAAAAATCGCTTCTGCGCAGGCAAAAACATTTGTTCAAGATGTTTGCCGGTATCTGTAATAAACTGTTACTACACGACTGAGCTTCTTATCTTAACTTTATCGTATATATTTTTAGTATACTAATTCCTATATTTCTTTTAATTTTTTTTTATTCAAATAAGGTTTTTTATCACATGCTAGTTCTCTCCTCAAATACCTGATAAAGTCCGGTTTATTTAAACACACGTTTTTACATAACAGCACTTGATTAGTATTCAAAGTAATTATAGCCTTTGAGTTATATCGCGCCTCGGATGCGCGGACGACGGTAACAAGACAACATAATGATATGAACCGCCCTTTGTCTGGGTTTCGCCACCTGCCCAAACAATAGGGATGGTGATTAATTGGATACTTTATCGATAAAAGCCCTGTGTATAATACCAAAGCGTAATTGGCACATATATTTATTTATTTATTTTTTTTTTTCATTGAATTCATGAAGTAATCTCTTCCAGGCAACCCTAGTAAGGGAGAAACTAAAAAATAAATATTCATATTTACCTTTAGGGGTGAAGTGCAAAAAATGCAAACAAAATTAACAACAACAAAAATTTTTAGAATTATCAAACTTAATCTAAAACGATATAAAAATAATTATAAAATAAACAAAAATTATTTTCTTATGGATTCGTGAATTGGACTTCAAAAGTATTCAATATTCTTTACCTACATAGTAATGCTAATTATAATTAGAAATGGATTAATATATCAATTAATTATGTAAGTTTTATAAGATTCACGAAGTAACGTCACATTTGGAATTATATAGATCGCTTAAAGATTGAAAGATCTTTAAGTTGTACTATGATACCAATGTAATACATTCTGAAGTATTTCCGAACAGATTCGACTGAGGGTCCTTTACGAAAAGAAATGTGAGTGACGATGGGCGGTATCACATAACAGATGAGCCCATTTGCCTCTAATATTAAAATAAACATTTATTTAAACAATTTAAATTTGACATTACTTTCAAATGAATCTACATTTTCAATTATTACAGTTATCATAATTTGTATTAAGTAAAAGATTAATCCATTTAACACAATAAAGTAGACTTTTTTTTTCACTTTGAAGTTGTAGGCATCGATAAAAACATCGATAAACCGTACGCAAAGGTCGACATCCTTATAATGGTGCCTTGTTATCGTCTGTTAGTAACCCGACCACAGTGCAGTCTCGTAAAGAGAAACGAGACTCAATTCAAACTGCAAAGGTGTGATTTCCACTCCCGGAAAGAGCTAAGTAATTATTTAAGACCTTCTGTAGCTGAAACATTAAATTTATGTGTATGAACATTACTTATATTTTATAGGGAGGAATAGAGTTGTTCTGTATTCAACTCTATTCCTCCCTAATGGGTAACAACTCTGCCTGGTTATCCAAAAAATGCTCGGCAGTAACGAGGTATGTGATCACTTGTGAATGGATCCTAGTGTTAGAAAATGTGGAGTAAATACATTCAAACCGTATTCAAATATTGTAATAAGCTGTTTAATAAATAAAATCTTCGTAAATAGCTTTAACTATAAAAAGTCACAAATTAACCACCACATATGTGTACGTATATCGAGTCTAAATCACCCAAAGTGCTTTAGCCGGAACATTATAGAACCCTTCTTTGTATAGGATTTATAGCTTTTTCATAAGGTTTATTTAGTTTTATAGACGATTCAGTAGAAAGTCTGGACTATAAATAATATTAGTGGTCGCTGTGAATAACGTTTTACTTATTATGTATGGGTATAAATTTTATGAGATTTATATTACTCGGTATAAAGATTTCATTATTTATATGACTTCCAGCTTTATATTAAAACTATAT
Source organism: Pieris rapae (assembly GCF_905147795.1). Classification (NCBI taxonomy): domain Eukaryota; kingdom Metazoa; phylum Arthropoda; class Insecta; order Lepidoptera; family Pieridae; genus Pieris; species Pieris rapae. The sequence continues at coordinate 9,795,768 of NC_059511.1, read as the reverse complement.
CAGTTACAAACGACACTTATATTGTATATTACATAGGATATATTTTTAAGTTATTTAAGTGATAAAGTAATGCATACGGTAGAAGAATATTTGAACTCGGTTCGTATTACGTGATAAACATACAATTCTAATAGACATGAAACTCTAATAATATTATTTAATGAAATGTGATGAAATTTTAGTAGAGATGTAATTTTGAGCTCTTTCTCTCTTCTCTGTATTGACCGATGTTTTTAAATTCTTTCACCTTTGGAATGCTACATTATCGCTGATTATTTCAATTTCAAAAATAAGAATCCCTACTAAATCTACAATAATGTGTAAAACGTGTCTATAAAATATCTTTCATGGCATGATCTACAAAAACTATTCATGAAAGAAAAAACAAATTTTGCACAATATTAAATTTTTTGATTGTAGATAGAACATGAATATCTACAAAAATATTTAAAAAATCCCGGACGGTCCGCGAGTAATATATTATAACAAACGAAAAATTCTAGTTTCTTAAGTCAACGCTATACGTTATTATCTACTATTTTCAACCTAAAAACATTTTAAGCATTAGGAATTCAGCTGCATAAAATAAAGGACACACGCCATTATTTTTAAATTGGACGGTTAATTAATAGGGCCGTTGAAGTCATTGTGGGATTTATTGTTTTACAACGCGTTTTTAACTATAAAATCCTTAATTGGACCCACTTTGTGGACGTTCAATTTATAAGGGTTAAAATGGACGTACAATTTAAATTACTGTACATTATTTATTACAATGCCAATAAATAGACTAGACTAAAAAGTTAATTAGGGTCCAGACACACACTTCGCTGACTCTGCGAACTTCTTCACTCCCATTGATAGCTCATCAGCAGATCCTCCTCTGTTAATCCAGCAGAACGGCCTACTGACCTACTTATGGGAGAATACATTGACCACGTTGGAGCACCATGAGAACGTCGGCCGAACTTGGACAGTAAAGGATCCTATGTTTAGTCGGTCTTATGCCTGAGGGTCTTCAGGAAATATCTGGAGCGTACAATATGTTTCCACTGGTTTCTGTCCAGCGCTACTCTTATTACATACAAAGTATTGAGGACGACGAGTCCAACTAGTATTGCAGAATTATATGAAGCTCTGGTACTGGAACCATATTCCTGTATATTGGCAAACAAATCCTATAAAGGTACCATGGTAAACGGTACCTTAAAGACCTATCCGGTCGCCAAACTCCAAAAGGTACATTGTGTTTTTCCATTTCTTGTCATCATTTCTCACTGAATCTGTCGCCTTGAATTCATTATATTACGAAACTTTATAAAGAACATGATTTTTAAATTTTCACGTTATTTTTTATTACGAGCCGTCGCGCCTCAGTGATCCAGCTCTCCATTGCACACCGCAGTCCATCCCGAAACACACTGACGCAGCAATTTGTGCTGGGATAGGGCCTTAAAGTATAGTACACATTTCTGTTTTTGTCACAATCATTTTTCCAATATTCCATATGGGATCTCTGCTGATTTGGACATCCTTAGTTCAGAATGAATATGAATTTACCCAGAGAGGTAGAAATTCCATTTGTGAACTGGATTAAATAAGTCAAGATGATGCTACTTAAAAAATACCTGCGGCAATATTTTATATCACTTTAAGCAGGTGGATCACATCCAAAATAATTTAAATATGATCATTGGTCAGTTCTGAGTCAAAATTAACAAGCAATAGCTAAATAGATAGTTATAAATTGTGGGTCCGGTTTACGGGCGTTTAATAAGATTTTATTGCCCATAGTCGGCTTTTATATGTAGAAATATGACGGCTAATCAGTGTATGGTAGTTAATGTTATAGGACGTGTAGTTATTAATAAAAGTTATGTTATTCTATTTAGTTCGATTAATTTAAGTTTGATTGAAATAATTGTGTGCATGTGTGTTTTTTTACCAATATAATTTAAATTGTGTATTATTGCTGTGAGTATTGTTATTGTTGTATTTAATAAACTGTTAATAAGAAATAAAAAAAATATATTTTGCTTGTAATACAAATTATTTTGTTCAGGCTTACTGAGTACACAAAGCCCAAAATAAAACTATGATACAAAAAGCATCCCCAAAGCTTTGACTCACAAAAATTTCGCTTTCAAACATAATATTCAAAGAGAATAAATCATCGCAACAAAGTATTGTTCATAGAAAAACGAAAGGAAAAGTCCCAGTCCGAATTCACTAGAGACACTAAAAGTGAAATCTGTTTACAACTTGAATTGTTCAAACAATAGTGTCACGTAAAACAAGTGGACCATAAAGTGTTGTAAACATTGTTTATAAAACAATTGAAGACGAAAACAAAAGTTTTCGTTGAATTCCGTCGCTACCCTTTCGGAGCCCTATTTATGACGTTTTAAGGATCATGTGAGTTTTATAGCCTACAATCCTGTTATGATTTCCAATTTGTTCATAGTTTCGTTTTGTGAGTTTCATTTTAATTTGAAGGCTAGTTCGTTGTATGGTTTTTAGCAACACCTACAATCAGTGCAATGCCGCGATCGTCTGAATCCCGTTGAAGTTATCCCAAGCTAAGTAATATCAGGTCTTTAATGCAGTCACTGGTTAACTTGAACTTGGATCTTCCCTTTATATCACAACATCCTTTTTTCTGTAAGTGTTTTATACTAAATACTAATATATTATTAAGTATTTTAAAGAGGTTTAAATTATGTATTATATTTAATATTAGCAGCCTAAGTAACGCAAATCGATTGAATGTGTTTTCCTTATATGTATCGTCATCACGTTTCACTAAGATATAGATATTCTTTAACAGTTGAGTAAGAAACAAGTAATTAATCATATTAATTCAATAGGTTTAAAGGTATTAGTATTGACTTTATAATAATATATTAATATGTCAAATTATATCCTCCTGTGACAGCAATCCGGAAGATGAAAGATCTATCAACTTCCGAGTTACTTCGTATAAGGTACAATTAATTAAAGAACATAACAATGAAATAAAACATTGAAAGCTAATTCTCGTAATAAATCTGAGTTGTTAATTACCAGTATTCGAGTCGTAAAGGAGTTTCCTTTGTTTTAACTTAGTGAGGGACTTCAAAAGATATTCCTTATTGAGTTACTTATACAAGGACGATCTGCTATTTGTTTGGAAACATATTTTGGGAATGAAAGCTACTTAATTAGCGGTAATTCCCTATCAGATTTGACAGAATTCTCAGCAACCCAATTTGTAAATACTTTAAGTAAAAGACAGAAGAGGATTCGTGATCAAACAAGGTGAAATGCTAGAATAATGGATCTCATGTGTGCCATGATTGATGAATCAAATGACTGTTCAGTAGTTAGATCGCTGTCTATAAAAAGAATCACACTTAGGTGAGAAAAACATAAAGAGATTATTTAAGAAGTTGTATAGAAGTCAGTCATATGGATGCGGATGGATTTTAAATTAGGCGCGAATAAAGAAGATTGGATTAGCCAAAGGGCTATCAGGGGAGAGAATTAAAACTTAGAGACGAAGTTAAAAAAAAGAATGATACGGCCGTACAAACATAAAGATGGTGCAAGAAGGCGCTTACTTAGAATGGCCCAGTGCGAAGAAAAAAAGAGGACGCACACCAGAAACTTGGGATGAAGGAATAAAAGGGATAGCGGGCTAGAATTGGGAAATTGTCGTGAGGAAAAGAGACAAGTGGAAGTAAGGACGACTTAGTGCAGTGTAGTACTCGAATAATGGCTATTTTTATAGGTATATATTAGATGGAGGATTACATATGACAACCATCTTATATTTATATGAGACAAAAACTTTGCATTCTCGAATAAATAGCAAACATGCAAAGTGCTATTTAGAAATAAGTCTTCAGACATCTTGGAACTCCAGCTTGCTCCTAAAATTATAACATTACTCAAGATTTTCATTTTAGTTAACATTCAAAGGGAAACGTTAGGGGAATTTAAAGTTACCTGCGCTGAGATAGATGAAAGTATAATTTCTGAAGCCCAGTGGCCGTTCACGAGACTTCTCTGGATTTAACTAAAATTATCTTTGAAGATTATCAAAAGTTTTATCTTATTTGACGTAAGTTTAAAGACAAATTTTAATGGGTTATTAGTCATCCCATTTGTAACTCCTTTTAGAAGGCGTTTTGGCCAAAACTCACCGATGATGATTGAGCATTATGTTTAACGAACTAGGTGAGGATATCCATAGTTTCTCCCCTTATACTTTGAAGTCGATTTTTGTTTAGTTTCTATTATGTCGTGTAAGTTTTGTTTGCATATTAGTGCGTATAAATAAAAATTGTATTTTACTGTTCTTGAATTATTCAAGATGCAAACTTAACAGATATTACAAATAATATTTAAAAAGAAATGCATAGTTTCAGTTAATCTTTAATGTACATAACAGATAAAAAATGTTATTAAAAAAAGAGTAAAAAACAAAACTAAAATAAAAAGATTACTTATATGTAATTTATATTGTGTATAAGGGATGATGACAATAGACTACAGAATGGAATATTTAGTGAAGCTTTATAAATCCGAATTCATTTTTCAAATCGATTAGATTTAAATTAGATTTACCGACTGTTAAATTAAATAGAAATGTCTTCTTTGTGACCTTATTTTCCTAAAAATGATCTACTACATGCAACTTTACAGAAATTGCTTACATAAAGTTAAATTAAATAAAGTTTATCAAAATGCTTTTATTATCATAGACATTAATACAAATAATACAATTATTTCATTTAACGTTGTTTATTACAGAACTGTATTGTTTTACTACTAGGATTATTACAGAGCTTTAATTAATTGTAATAGAATAATTACTATCATTGTTATCGTTATTATATAGTTCTGTTATGACTTCGAATCAACAGTGGTAGGGACAAGAAAATATGGCGCGTAACCGAAAATTTTGACGCGTAACAGAAATATTTGACGGTAATTTTTTTTTGCTACGCCGATAAAGAGGTCTGACTTCAAAAAGCGCCATTTTACCGACGTAAATAATGTTTAATTCAAATCAGTTAGACTGTGGGTGAATTATTTTACATATGTATATAATAAACATCGGATAGGCGTATGCGGCCGTCAGCGGAGCATAACCGTTTTTGTTCTATAACGAGGCTGGACTACATTATTATGGCGTCACAGTCGCGTCAAATAATACATCCGCCCATTTCAACGTTTTACAAACGATCTAAGGCAGTTTGAATAAAAGCGTCTTGAAGCGTTTTTCAAACGTGTTAATCGACACGTTTATTGTGTAAATACTATAGTTTTACTATTCTAAGGGCCTGTTTCACAATGTATGGATAAAGTGTCAAATAGCTATGCAACACATAAATTATTCGAAAGATAAAAGTTCCAAATAAGATACTTCAAATTTCATGACGTATAGCGCTATCTCACAGTCGTGAAACGCAAAAATACTATTTATCATACCAATAAGTAATAAATAGCTTATTTGGAACTTATCCGGACATTGTGAAACAGGCCCTAAATAAAGTAGGAATACGAAACATATAATACAATGACGTTTTATTTAAAATGTTTATCCATTCTTATGATTTTTTTTTTTGACGTTTGACTGCAAATCGATCCGATGTTAAGTAAGATGTGGCCTATTGGAAAGGATGACTGTCCAGGAGATAAACATTTTTTTCTTGCTTAAGCTATAAGTTCTTCTTGCCGGATCTACGCCTTGACTTGCGAACTGGTAGTAAATGTAAATTTACAATCGATTTACTTTTTTGACGTTCATAAGTGTACTTGTTTACCTAGATGAATAAAGATATTTTGTTTGTGTGTTTGTTTGTTATTTATCCGCCGCTTAAATGAACACATAATATACTGTTCTAGGTGTTCTGATGGAAGGGGTCAAAGAGTAAGGAGTCAAGTAGCAAAAATATAATCAAAACATAGTTTTATTTCGATTTGATGCTTTTTGTACGTATGATAGTACTTAAACAATACAATAATATAAATTGAAATTGCAATTACTAAAACGAACGGTGAAGAAATTGCCTAAATATGAGATTTTATTTAAAACCGAGACGCACGTTAATGGATCCTTTAAAATTAGAACTGTAACAATTTAAATCACCTTAAGCAAATATAACAAATGGTAGGCAAACGTTTTCGTGACAATTTAATTCTGATGTGGGTCATACGTTAATTATTATGAAGGAATGTAGATTTTAATCTCGTTAGACAAAAGGGTTGTGTAATAGACAACGAAATTCTGTATTTGGTCACTGGCAATAAATAAAAAACATGTTTGACTATAGACAATTATTAAAAAATAATTATCTAGCTACGAAAATAAAAATATAACAGTTCCGGCAACAAACACAAACGTTGTATTTTTGAATTTGGAATGCTGAAAGTCTTTCGATATTCTGTCGGTCTCTTAAAATATTACGCAATAAAAATACGTAAATTATAATTTATTAAATAACTTATGTACTCATCCCCTTATAAATGCAATTGTCTGGTAGTCTAATACTGCCAATCACACTTATAAATATTGGCTCGTATAAATATCTAAAGATGTTTTAACGTTTCATCGCGTTCATTAGTGGACACAAAAGCGACGTTATTTTAAGACAATTGTTAATGTATTTTAAAGTATCCGTGTTTTGATTGATGAATTGTTTTCTCCTATAATTTGTTGAATGCTATAAAAGGGGTTTATGTAAAACAGAGAGTGGCATTTGTTTGTATTAATTGAGATTGATGTTGGGCCGTCCGCTGTACCGCTTTCCGATTTGTTTATGTCAACAAATAGTATGTGTTAATTTTAGGTAAACAAATTGTGATTGTTAGTTTTTTCCTATTTTTCGTTTTGCATTATATATTTTATTTTTTTTGTTAATTTCAAATAAAATTTATTAATTAATACTACTTTAGACGCTACAATACAATACAAAACTAATATAAAAGTATCAAAACTTCACCGACTCCTTTTTGCTGCCAACAAAAAAATCTCCTTCGTAATTATATTCCCTAATACCCCAAAGCAAAATTCAAATTGGATAAAATGTGACATCTCGAATGTCTAAGCACAATCCACTTCAATGAATGGGCAAGCTCTGCACAGACTTCATTAGAAGCTATTACACAAGGCCTAAACGCCCTTTAGTTGATACGACTTGTATCGTCACGATGTGTTACAAGATATCAATATTTCAGTCGTGGCCTAAATACACATACGATACGATTGAAGTATTGAAGACATCTGCTGAGTTAGAATGTTAGCGTGTAATATACGATGTTTTGCATACATTCTAAAGGATTAATTAAACGAATATAATAACCATTTTCGTATGTATAGATAGTATGGACGTTTAAATCCTAAAACTCAAAAAATAAATATAAAATATTTCATCACTGTATGGATCAGTGTATTGTATGAAGGGAATGTGTGTAAGTGTGCGTTTCAAGTGATATTAACAATTCGATTTGCTTCGAAAATACGCTTTTGGAGATAACAGGGAATAAATCGAGGCTCGTCTACTTTCCATTATATAAATTTAAAACACGTGTAAATATGTTATCAGAAGCATATTTTGTTTGGTACAAACTATATAGATATGGAACATGGAATATGAAACAGCTCAGTATGACGACATTTATAATCTGGTTTTTTTTTTTTGTTTTTTTTATAGAACAGGGGGGCTTGTAAGTTATTTTTTTTTTTACTTTTAAGTTCAAGTAATTTGGGGCAGTAATGTTCACTTTAGGCAATAATATAAAGGTTAGCCCAAAAACTATATTTTCATACGATGCTGGTGAAAATCGTCTTTTATAAAAGCGCTTACAATGAAAACCACGAACTAATCTCTTTTGTTTACATTTTGTACGAGAGCCAAATTTAAATTGCATTTAGTATCAAGAAAATGAAGGCAATGAGCGTGGACTTATCTTTGTATATTGTTATACTCGAATTCAAACGATGCTATTTTTTAATACGTAAAAATCCTCTATGCCTCCTTGTCTTAATTGGTACAATACAACATTGGTCTTCTTTGCCGATGAGTAGGGATGCCAACAGGCTCGAATTTAATGACGTGGAATAAGTAATACCATTATGACCCTATGTTCCAAAATAAACGTATTTAATTTTTTATTTTACATATGTCGTATCCCAGTTGTTTTTAGATTTTATAAAAATCCGTGTTAAATGTTTAGCTATAGCCCATTCATATAACATTAGACGAAGAAATAAGACAGGGCTAAAAGAAATTAAAAAAAGACATCCTGGTCATTGTAACAAAGAAAAGAAAGGAATATTTGAGTACGATGATTTATTTACTTATTTCATAATATTTAAATGCAGTCAAAATCTGTAAGGACATCGAAGGGATCACTCATATTTGGTCGTAAAAACCGATAGTCGTAACAGCCGATGACGTTTTATTAACTATTTGGTACAATATAATTCAGCCGGGACCTTTGATTTTGGTAAATATAACCAGTATGTTTTTGACTGTATATCTGTCTCACATGCAACATTCAGGCTGCGCAACGCGATGACATGATGTATGTTGAGACTATCTACATACACAAAATGAGTTAATTAAATAATTCAAATATAAAATAAAAGGTTAGCTAAATTAATTAGCTTGGCTCAAAATCATGAGACATCCTAAATTCAATCATCAGAATCAGTGCAGTGATCGCTTGCTTGTCCACTGCACACTAGTATATCTTATTTTTACCTTTGTTCATGTATTTCTAACTCACTGTTTACGTAATATTGACATTAGTAGAACGACTCTCAACACAAGCTCATATGTTCTGAAGGCTGTGCACAGTTATATTTTCCCCAAAAAAACCGACATGACATTTTTTATGCCTGCAGTAGTTTAGTTTTGTATAATTTTGTATAATACGTAGGAAGTTTAATAAATGTCTATTCCACGCAATTCGTAAATAGTGTCTTAGCAATTAGTTAAGAGTAGGGATTAATTGCGCTATTAAGTTTAAACTGAACGTAATTTGCATTCAAAAAGCTTATAAAGATACCGACCATGTATTTAAAATGGAAGAATGGATGCGGAAAGCAATTTCAAGGATTTAAATTGGTGCTTCATCTTTTGCGTTTACAATCCTTTTCTATTTAACCACGTCTTGAAGTAGGAATAGAATATACGTTTATGGTAATTCCACCATCGCTTTTACTTGAGAGAGCTTTATAATTTGGAGTTCGAAATTCGAATACTTATAAAGATTTTGAATTTCGAACGACTTTATGCTGAGAAAATGTTTATGAAACCGATAGTGTATTGCTTGCGCTTTTGAATTGAATATGCAACGTGAATTTATCTTACAAATAACGTTACTGCAGATCAGTAACGGGAAATTTTGTTAATGAACATACTATCATTATTAATTATAACTGATGAAAACAATTCAGTCTGACGGGGCTGTGGAACTCTTAATACGTAAAAAAATAAATAAGTAGGATCTCTAATGATAGATACTTATGTATGTTAAATAACAATAAAAATTGTAAAATAAAAATCAGTGGCTAAAACCTTTTTAGGCTTAGGCCTCAGATTTCTGTATCCATTTTGATCATTTATCAACTTAATCTGCTATAGGTGATTAGCCTCATCAGAGATCAGCAGCCAGCCTGTACCACACGCCGTCGACTTTATGGTTTCATGTCAAAACGGTTTCCTCACGATGTTTTCCTTCACCGTTTGAGCGAATGTAAATTGTCATTGTCAGAAAGTCCATTGGTGCACAGCCGGGTCTCCAACCTCCGACCTCAGAGATAAGAGTCGCACGCTGAAATGCTCGATAATAAAAACTATCCTGAGTAAAAAAATAAATAAAATAAAATGTGTTTATTTGTAAAATACAGGTATCACTTATTCCACGTCTTTTAATTTGAATCGGTAGACATTGGCAGAGAAGATAAAATGTAAAGGTCAAAGCTGCAATTTCCGCATTATGTGATACGTAACAAAAATACCGATGCACTATTAATTGAACGGATGGACTTTAATTCCCTATTCAATTGAACCCCGTTTACAAATTGTCTTGCTTTATGTGACGTTATCGTTATACAAGCTAATAATTGACTATTTTGTTAAAAGCCGTCTCTTGGCTGTGTTTTATAAGCAAACACTATAATAACTGTTACTCTGTAATACATCCATTCGTCCACGCATGCACATACACACACGCACACACACACAAACGCACACCAATTTTTTACGATTCCGTTTAATGTTTTCTTTTAGCTTACTTATTTATATTAGTTACTTATTTTCTTCAATTGTATCTTATGACAATTATTTGATTGTACGTTTACCGGTCCAGTGGTGGAGAGGCTAGCTGTCACTCAGGTCTCCTGTCAGAGAGACCAGTCTCTCACATACACTTACAAATGTATCTCATCTTAGTTTTAATCATAATAACCTTGTATGGATATGTGAGAGAAGAAATTAAGATTATTTATTATTATTATTACTGGATTTTAAGTTCCAATTTCAAAAGCAATTACCAAGGGCAAGAACCAGTCTGTTGCACAGATCCCCGTTATCTAGGACGTTGCTACTGAATGCAGTCTCCGAAACTATCGACATATTTGTATGTTCGTAGAATGAATTCACAGTAGCGATATTGTGTATATTATGTGTTTAAGTTATTTTAGTTATATTTTTATTAAATGTTTATCGAAATCATAGTATAGCATAATGTATGTATTTCTGTAATAAATAAAATAAATAAATATTTATTAGAACATTGTGTATCTGTAAGCCTAAATCTGAAATGCCGATTTTCATATTTTTTTCAATTGTCAAGCGATGATTTGATTTTCTAAGTACAATATAATATTCAGGAAAAGCTGCAAAAACTCCATAAATTCAATAACTCGGCAATCCAAGCTTGACAAATATTTTTTGGATTCAATAAAGTTTCTTTTTGTTCATATGTAAAAATATTATTTTAGGACTCGCCGTTGCGGGATGCGTATTTTTGTAATACAAGTCTCAATCCTTTGGTACGTACGTGTTGTGCGTAAAATTTATAAACCCTTTTAAATATCTTTCATAAATAATTATTTGACCAGATGTATTATTGCAACTTTCCAACAAAATATTGTTGAAGTTTATTTTGACGTTATTATCTTTATTGTTGAATGGACGTCTCGATAGGACTCTTTCTACGTGCGCATTAAAATTTCGTAGACCATGATACCGAATGGCAGATGACATAGCCCCAAGCTATTTACTGAACTGAAGAGAATACCCTATAAACCGAGGCGGCATTGGTTGGGTAGAGTCAAGGACCAGGAAGGAAGTTTATGTAGGCAAAAGATACATATGAAGATGGCGATAATATTAAAGCATCACATTTAGTATTAAGTGTATAATAGATTTCCCAATAGACTCCACTTTGTTTGAATATCAGATATATCTAATACATATTATATAAAATATACATACATATATTATTTGATAACAATGATCTTCCTAGAAGTGATAGATCACTGCCGTGTAATGCTTTCAAGGGAAAGGTAAAGAACAGAGACAAGGTGCCTTTATAGTGTGGGCGAGTATTAGGACCATAAGTTTAACAACAATTATAAATAGCTTATTATATTATATTTATTAAACATTAATGTCAATTACATGCCCATTTTTATATGGCTGATTGTGGCGATTTTTTTAATTGATCGATATTCAAATTATTTTCTTTATTTAATCAAAACTCATGAAATCTGTGACAATATTATTTTACAATTACTAAAAATCTTTGAGGATTTTTTAAAATGAATAGCTTTTGTTATCTAAATAAGGAAACTTTGTCTGATAATGTATTGAGCTCTGAGGCTAATTTGCATAATCGACATTTCCACAGGTGCGATGCCTGATTTAAGGTTCCCGCCATGTGTCAGCTCCTTAAATGTATGGAGTGTTGCGAAGATTCTGCAACTGATTATAGTCTAAGAGATACAATACTTTATATCTATTATAGGAGTCTCCGCGAACTTCGTTTCGCCTTAATGTGATTTTTGTTGGCCTACTGTAACGCTGACGTCATAGGTTCGATCCCAGCTGTACACCAGCGGCTTTTAAGTCTATATGCGCATTCTAAATACGTAAGAAGCCTCAAAGTTCAAAGAATAAATAAAAAAATACCCAAATATATCCAGTCGAGTTTTGCACTCAGTAAACATACTTTGCGATTTTATTATTATATATAGTTAATACGATAAGAAAATAAACATAAGATGAAAGCACGTATGTACAATGTGTCATAGAGAATTATACAATACAGAAAAGAATTTTGTGAAAACATTCAAAGTTGACGTCTCTATGTTAAGAATATCTGATTACGACAACAGTAATTATTTACTTTTTTACTCATATTACCCGCACATTGTCTATGCTTGAAAACGAAATGCATTTTCGAGGATCATTACAAAAAATTTATACGTTTATGTTCTATTATTTTTGAGAGCCTTGCTTACTTTTGCTGAAGACAAGAAGAGAAGGTGCAATGAATCTGCTTACATAATACTTACTAGAACGGACCCATATCACACGGAAATATTATCGTTATTAATATTAATTTTATTACAAGCAAACGTCATCTCCTCACCTATACGTATTTATTGACTAAACAAGACAGGTCTTTGGCGCTTACACAAGCGGCTGCCGGTTAGTCTATCGTCTTCAATCTTTTTTTATCTCGAAGGCCTGAGCTTAAAGAGATAACTGATCTTTAACTTACTGACGGTAAAATAAATTTTATCGAGATATATTCTTTTAATAAAGGAGCAATAAAAATCGATTTTATATCATACACTTTATGTCTAGACTTTAAGGCGTTAACCGTATTGTATTTCTTTACGGCTTTAAGGGGATTTATTATTTAACAATTACTTAAGTCATATAAAAGAGTATTTACATCTTTACAATAAAAATAAAGTTAAAGATAAAACATAAAATAAACACATTGGATGCATCCACAATAGGTTTCACTAATATAACTATGTATATGATACAAACAAAACAAAACATGACAAAGACACATATACATGGAAGAGTTAGGACATTAACAGTTGTTTTTTTTTTTAATAAAGCAGTAGAGGAGTGCGAAAAAGGGTATATAGGTATTATATATAATATGTGTATTCGGAACTGTAAGATTACATATAAATAAATGATAAATATATTTCTCCCTTTATGATGTTTTCCTAATGTGATACTCTATATGCCTATAATTTGATATCGTTCTAAGTACTAATGACATTGTGAATGACAAATAGGCTACCAGAAACACAAGATCACTGAAACGGAATACTGTGGATATAGTATTGACGTTTACATAAATCACTATCCATATTCTGTGTGGACACCTGCAAGCGACACTTTTTAGAGTGACCATGTTTTAAGTTTAAACGGATATATTACAAATATTATACGAAATATAACGATCATGAAGAACTGTCAAAAAATTGTCTCCACTACTCAAACAATCGCTAGTGTAGAAGTTGTTCGTTTCGTTGATGCAGTTGTGCATCAATGAAATTTTCTTTCTGTTATCAAAAACATCGTTACAAAACTAGCATATATAAAGATAAAGGTTAATAACCTGTGTCAGGCACAAATCACGAAATAGGAGCCTGACGCCAAGAGAGATGAGACCGAGTTGGTTTCCATTCATCTATTCCATTTATTCCTACTTTTATGAAAACCAACTAGTGTTCAGAGGAGTTGTTCGGATTTACCTGCAGCCGAGTTTCACCATCGGACATTGAGGAAGAATACGAAATTACACACATATAACCTCGCCGTTCTACAACTGAGTGTTTTCGAGGCACTTTTTGATGCTGTAAGTATTTCCGAACCAATTCGACTTAGCGTCCTTCAAAGAGCGTACCAGTTTTCAAAAGGCCGGCAATGCACTCGGGAGTCTCTGACATTAACGTCCATGGGCGGCAGTATCACATAACATCAGGTGAGCATCCTGCCCGTTTAGGGGGCAAACTTATATTTCATTATAATATATTTTATTTTTAAGCACTTCATATATATCCTACTCTCTCGGCGACACCTTCCAACACAATTAAATACATCTAGATATTGTGCTAGGCAATCATTACTGTGAACAGTCAACCACGCCGAACTGGTGTGTTTTAGCAAAAATCACCTCTATCACCACACAATATAGGCTATTATCCCAAACGCTTTGATAAATGATTTTGATTTACGATCCACAGCTTGTTAGTGCACGTAGGTATGTGGGAACGATTTCTGACCTTGTTCAACTTGATTATTTTCTTGTCCGTCGTGTCTTCATTTACACGACGTTCACACAGCTTTTTTAAGCTTAAATTTACGTCATATTAAATGTAATGCTACTAAAATAATGATGACATAAAAATAGAACTTACAGTGAAAATCTGTTATAACGACTGGACTACTAATAATTAGTCGTTGTCGGTATAACCGGTATATTGTTCCAACCGATCTCGTCGTAAACGGTTTTGACTTTATATTTTCGCAAAAGCCGGCAACGCACTCGCAAGCCCTCTGGCATTGAGTGTGGTATCACTTAACAACAGATGTAAAACTGTGTAAGAGTTTGTTTCAAAAATTTAAAAAAAAACAAAAACAAGATAATATCCCATACATACATATTGGATATAACGAAAATATTGTCAATTTTTTATTTATTTAAAAATCACACAGCTTTTAAAGGGCCTATTGGCGATGATTCGGTGATGGGGTTCTCTGTTTATTAAGACTCAAGACGAAACTGCAAAAAGACTTTCGTATGTTCGTCCTACATACATTTTTACATACTGAAATCAAACTAAGTTCCAACTGAATTTTAGCCTTTAATACAAAAGTACATTTAAAATTTCCTCATTTCCATCAAGCCTACCGTAGTCGATTATATTAAAGGAATTTTTATGAAACATAATACCACGATATCAATAATTGATAAAGAATAACGCATGTTAAGAAAAATTAATAGTTGTATTCAGAGGTATTCGTGTAGTCCATTAATAAAGAATTTTAAACATTTGTGTATGATTTATATTATAATTTGTTACCTGCTTCGCCTCAGTAGCTGGTTTGATTATTTTTTTAACAGTTTAAACATTCTACTGTCTATAAAGGGCATCGAAGTGTCTTATTGTATGATTGATACCCGCTTCAGATTCTGCCGATCCTGCTGTGTACTGTAGGCAAACGGGCAAACGGGGAAACGGGCAAACGGGCATCTCACCTAAATTATACGCCGCCCATGAACTCTCATATCTCACTCACAAGTGCGTTGCCTTATAAGAATTTGTACACTCTTATCTTAAACTACTGTATATAATAGTGGATAGCTGGTTCCACATAGAGATGGTGCGAAGTAAAAAGTCCTTGAAAACGTCAGTTGTGTAAAACAAATGCAATTAAATCGCAACACAATGGGTAGGCTTAAACTAAAGACGGACTTTAAGGGGCGGCCTTATCTTTGTACTCTTACATCTTGTGCTTAACACATTTAAAAGAAAAAAAATAGTGGCGGTACAACCTTTTCAGGTCTGTGCTTCAGATTTCTGTAGATATCTCATGATTATGTCAATCTTATATGCAAGTAGATCAGCTGTGCCTGACACACGCCGTCGACTTTTGGGTCTTAGGCAAGCCGGTTTCCTCGCGATATTTTCTTTCACCGTTCAACCGAATGTTAAATGCGCACTTAGAAAGAAAGTCCATTGTTGCACAGCCGGCGATCGAATGAGAGTCGCACGCTGAAGCCAAACTAAGTTCAAAAATGTCTTACAAGCAGATGCTTGCTGCGTTTTAATAAGGGAGTTAATACTAACAAGATATTAACTATAGTTAATATCAATACACTGCACTATACAATATGATTTATTAATAAGTCTCCAGACTTTCATATTCAGCATAGGTGTCGCTAGTTCATTAATTTGCTAGTTATCAGCAGCACCTGGCAAAGCGCTTTATAATGACGTCGTAACAGCTGTTGGCGCCGAAATTAAAACTATATTAGATTTTCATTTAATTAAAAATTGAAAAGTCGACAGCTTTATGAGAGTTAATATTTCGAATGGAACTTCTGTGATTATTAGATTTAACGTTTACCTCATATAAAATTGATTATAAATTAAATATTTGATATTATTAACTTAATTATTTAATAATAAAAGCGTATATCTAAAAAACTTCAATATGGTAATGTCGATCTTATTTTTACTTCCTGAAAATGTTTTATAAATAAATATATTTTAGCACACACAAATCATGTTTAATTTAATGTAACATATACAAATGAAACCTTATTGAAGTTCAAAAACGTGATGATACGGAGTTTGCTGCTATGGTTACAAAGCTATGTTTATATAAAAATTGCCAAGAAGGCTCAGTAGTCTTATTAATTTCAAGTGTAATATTTAGATGAAAAACAGATTTCTTTATTTGTTTTGCGATGTTTTTTGTCATAATAGGCACTTCGCCTTCTGTGACTGACACACGCTGTTGATTCGTCCTAACCACTTCACTATAGGAGCGAGTGTATATGAGCAATGTCTATTGATGCATAACGGAATTCTGGGTTCGAATCTACGACCTATATATATTTTCTTGAGATAAAAAAATATAAAAATTGTGTTTCAATCGTTTTATCTTTACCAATGAAGGTATACGTTTAATAATTATAACTGTTACTACTTCCACTTAAACGCACATACGATTTTAATCCGGGAATTGAATTACGTTTACAAGCATATTTGTTAATCATTTAGCTGTTAGTGTACAGTTACAATTAATTATTCACAATCACCTAGCATCGTTTCAGATATGTTTGGAGATATGAATTTAAGTAAAGTTCTCAAAGCGGCATGAAAATCGACTTTATTCTCTAAGCCGTATAATTGATTATTAAAGAAACATTTAGTAATCAAGATGTCATCTGAATTTGCTTATCAATATAATCTATAAGTAAAATCTTGTCTTATAAACACACCGCTTATTTCTTTTTGAATACTGCAATTTGATTATAAAGGTGAGGTAAGAATTACAAATTTAGTTTCTATGAGATATAATACTTGCGTGAGTAAATAATTACTAACTAAGCCTAACTAAGTTAATGTTTTAATTCGGCCCCACATAGAGAATTTTTCTCTCTCACCTCTGAGCTACCGCGAACCCGCTCCTTGTGCTTGACCATATTCAACGAAGAGCTATTCCAATCGTCGAGGACCGACAGTTCAATGCGGCTTGATGCCTTGGCGTTGCGTAGAGATAGAGAGGGAGGCAAGAGTTGTTCGGTCCAATACCCGATGCTGAGTTTTGTTCTTGGACGGACATGCAGAATACAAAATACCATCTGCCCTTTAGCAGTGTGAGTGACCAAGGGCTATGGCTTATCAGGTGAGCCTCTTGCCCGTTTGCCTTCTAAAAAAAGCCGTGTAGAATGACTTAATATGCCTTCGTTATTTTTAAATCTCGTATCATTGAAATTCCAGAATCTTCTAATGAGTATGAAATTTATAAACAACCTTCTGCAAAACAAATCGTATGTTTCAAATGTAATTGTATCGTTACTAATAGTCAGTCCAATTATCTTTAATAACAATAAAATATTTATAGAACGCTTAATGAATATTTTCAAAGTGACTTGAGAGTTATTAACATTAAATATTTATGACAACAGGACTTTTAGAAACATTGCACTGAGAGCGGTCTAAGACTAGCGTATTTTTTTCAGTTTAATGCACTCTACCCAGTACTGCGAACTTATACATACGAGTTTAGAAGCATGTCAGCCGTCGTACGGGTCTACATGTGCTTCCAAAGACGAGCGTACACGTAAAATCACGCGTAAAAATCGCTAAAGCATAACCACCCTAAGTAGTCATTCTACCGCAAAGAATTTGAATTTTTTAAATTAATGTAAACCTAGCTATTAGTTTATATAAAAATATATATACATACTTTTATTGTCAAGACCGTAAAACACACAGTGTGTTCATAGAGTACTTGCTAAGTTTATTTGGATCATAATACTTTGATAAACTGAGAATCAACCAGGTCATAACGCATCACTGTTTCCGCGATCCAACCTATTAATGTTATTACATCTTTGATAAAAGCATTTTATAACCAAACCGAAACGGTTTACTCATATAGAATCGTATGATATTCGAGCTTTCTCGCCAAGCGACCTTATTTCTGAAGTTCTTAATTAAAAATATACCTTTGTAACACAATAGTGTGCGGTCAGACAAAAGAATGTAATAAAAGAATTCCTAAGAAAGCGTTAACTATTTATAAGAAAGTAATTATAAGAATCGAATCGGTTTCATTTACTCGAATCGATCTTCTCGATTACTAATACCGATACGTAATTCGATTTTTAAGATGCCTATCGGAGTTTTATCATGAAAATTAGTTTTATTGTTGTATAATGTTACATATTAAATTTGTAAAGCAATTTAAAATTTCCAAATCGTATGAAAAATTCGTCATACTTTGACAAGTAGTTTGTGAATGGTTTAAGATGTCTAGACTAGATATTGTTTAGGGCTTAAGTACGTACTAATTAAATCTTTATTGCACTTTGTCATAATGAATTTTACTGACAAGATATAAATTAATTCAAATCGGGCTATCTTTCTTTAGTTAGTTATATTATTATTAAGAAAATATATATATAGCCGTTATAAGTCAGAGATAGATAGAGTTTTTATCGCACTAATGGTGAAATGAAATTGGTTGTTCATTGTTTTCGTTACAAATATACAAAATAACATCTTTAAAGTACTACTATGTCATAAAGTTTTCATGATTTCACTGCTACTTTTTGTTTGTAGTATTTTCGCTAATAATATTAATCGCGAAGAAATATTATGCGTGTATTGCTGAGCAAAAAATAAAAAAAATATTACAACTTTATCAATAACTTCTAAATTCTCTCCACTAATTAGAATATATTTGAAACTGATCGTACAACATTTGACAACTTCTATATTTTGTTGAAATTACATGCCCTGTAACTCAAAACAAAATTTGGGTCAAATTAGTAAGTTGAGAAACCAAAGGTAAGCTTAACTCATCCTCATTAAAAAGGGTCCATCTTCATATTCAAGTGATATATAGGTCTATTATAATGCGTACTATGTTTAACCGAAATTATTATGAAGGACCTATCCCTAGAGGTGTAGGTATACAAAATTACACGCATATAGAAAATGTGGGACCAAAATTGTCTAATTCGTTTCTCTACTAGTGGACCCGAACGACGTTGTCTTGTACACCTGTAAATACAAAAATTTCAAACTTTTTTAATAGACTGTAACAATCTGGATAGTTAAAACATTCTCGAATCTAGGACAAGTATAATTTATTCATTGTATTTTAATTAATAGAAAAATAAAATGTATATTAGTATTTAAACAAACACTTTTTTACCGGATTGAAGCTATGTATTATTTTAAAATTATGTTAAATAATTATAAGTTTACAAAAATACATAGTTTCAATCCGGTAATTGTGCTTTCTTTAATTGTATAAAAGCTATGTCAATGTTTATTAGTAATAATAACCATTAAATATACAGTATTTACAATTTTAAACCTTCATAGTAATAACAAAAATATTGAACATAAAAAAAATTAAAAAAGTTTGTCCCTGTTTTGTACCTTCAACGCTAGAAACATTTCCTCCATGTATTGCGGCATTCGCTGAGAGAGAAAGCTTTTTTTAATGTCAGTATGTCCCAAACGTTACGTACCTTAAGACCTGGCTTGCACTAATCAACAAGCCTCCTGGTGTTGCAGGCGGTAGGCACTATGTTGGGATGTCATGGCCATGGTATAAAAAAAGATTTAAGGACGAATATTACCGAATCTAATAATAAGTCGACACGATGAGGGATTTGAAGTGATACAGGGAGGCTCGAAATACATTTCAATACAAATTCTTAGATCCCAGCGAAATACCCGACGAAAGTTCTGTAATCTAGGGTCCATGGAAAAACCTAGTATGAATTATTGGCCCTAGTCAATTTGTCTACATATGTGGCTTTAGATAATCCCGCCTACAATTTGCTTATTACTTGCGGTTTTCGTATGGGAATATTGTGTTAGTGGAAATTGAAATTGCTATATATCTATCACTTTATCCTATTCTCTAGAGAATTTATTTGCGTAATAACTCACTTTCAATTTATAACGAACACAATTTATTGATACCGTTAAAGACAATAACTTCACAATCTATATTAAATCAAATTTTGTTTTGTTTTTTTCAGAGAAGAGAACAAATTTTGATTACATAATTATTTAACATAATATTTATGACTGTGGCAAAGTTCTATATTTAATATATACATACCCTAAAATAATAAAGCGTAAATAACACTTTATTACATTCACATTATTTACATTACAGATTATATTAATTATCCATTATTTATTATTCATTTTATTGTTACATAAAGTATATTTTGCAATTTTTCCTATGTATAGTAAGTACAAGTACTAATAAGACCACATATATAAATCCATTTTCCCCACATAAGCAAACCAATAAAATAGAAGCAAACACACAAAGTAAATATATTACCCCATCTCCACAATTACTCGTTCGCAAACGTTGAACGAAGCCAAATTTAGGATCATTTATATACAAATTTTATCCGTCTCAAAGTTACCGAACCCTTAAATTACTAAAATTACACCCATTTCATTGAGTGCTGTAAAAAAATTAAAATGCTAAAGTGTTGGCAGGGGCGTACACTGTAATCTTATCTTTATTTATAGAATGGCGATTACTTGAATACTGAGGCAATTTGTAGGTAGTTAATGCATTAAAGATTGATAGGAATCCTTAAGATTTATTTATTTATTTATTTATTTATCTATGAAGATATATGCATATAGCGATAGCAATTTTGATTGCTCATTCATAGACTAGAAGATATATAGGATCAAACCTGCCTTTAAAAGCTTAGAGATTCAATAGGTACGACAACAAGATGAGATGAATTTTATTTATAGGCATGATGATTTTTAGATTTAGTCCAATTCTACCGTTTCTACCCGTATCACTTCGACGCCCGTCGTTCCAAAAGTAAGCCCTTATACTGCTGCTGCTCCATGAAGTAGCTCCGTACTAATTGTTAAAACGCTGTTAAAACATATAGGAGCCCTCATATCAGGGGTGGTATCAATAGCATGTGATCGTCCGGAACGTTTTTCCCTGTTCTAAAATCAGGGTATTTACGAAAAATAAAAACCATAAAATTTAAATACACAATTAACTCTTGATTTCCATACCAATACAAGGAGTATTGAGGTGTGTATATACGAGTAGTATATTAAAATGACAATTGCAATATAACATAATCAAATTTGTATTGACGTAATTATGTAGTCGATTATATAAAAAATATTGTAAATCTGTGAGCTTTTTTGCCCTACAAGCCAACAAGGTTAAAGAGTTTTCCAACTGAAAGCATAAAAGCTGTTATGAACAAGTTCTGAAAATTCCGAGCTAATTACGAATACCGATTAACGCAAACACTACTTCATAACTGCGATTCAATCAGTTGTTTATAGGTACTAATGAAAGTCTACAATAACGAACAGTTACAGTTTGTTTAATTACTCAGTAGTTCATATGATCATCTATAGTTGAGTCCAAAGGTCAAAATTAATTACAGGGTATCTATAGGAATATCTTCAAAAGTTGCAGGTTAAATGACTAAATAGATAAAAAGTGTGATTAAAATAGCGTATTTAATCAATTTTATTTTATGTGTAAATATAATGGTTCTAGTACAATTATCAATTTATTAGACTTTGCCTGTCAACTTTACAAGATATAACTATTATCGTCATATTGCTGATTTTGTACTGACATCTCGCACCGACTCGTCAACCGCTGTCTTCGCCTTTTTCTGGGTAAAGCCCGGAAAGATCTCCTTCAAGCAACTTTCGGAGCTCTGTCAAGACAACCCGATCTAAAGCTGCTAATCTGCTGTACCAGATTGGAACACGTAAGGAAGCTTGGACGTCCCAGGCAAACCTAGAGCCGTACAGCTGCAGATTAGAGCGCGACTTGGAGCGAGAAGAAATACGAGGCACAAGACTATAAGCGATGGACTCTAACTGTGAACGCCCTAAGAAGAATATATTGCTGAGTGGTTTGATTCCCGCTAGTAAAATATAATTTATTGTTATACTTATAAATTAAACATGCTAATGCGTGTCCTCCAAGCTGAACTGAAGATGACAAGACTCCAAGCACATATTGTATGGTCCATGTTTTATCTAAAATGGCAGCCACAAATACATACTACAAATATATACATTTTCATCTAGCTATTCACACTAAAAGTTCTCTACACTGTAGCCCTAGTTTGTAAACAAACGAGGTTAAAAGCCAGGGCGGAACGTTATTTTGTGAACATGTCGATCAAATGTCAATCGAGATCCGGGATGTAGGAACGGATTTGTAGACAAACGAAACGCGTATTGTGTGTCGTACGGAGAATGATCACAACTATAAAAGTTCTAAAAGTAATAGACAACATTAAAATAACTTAAATATTATATTAACTGTGTGTTAACTTGAATATTATGTGGCATCATGATCGAAATCTCGAAACTTCAAGATTTTTTGTAGAAGAAACAAACCCAACGGGCAAATGGGCAGGAGGCTCATTTGATGTCAATTGGTATCGTCGCCGATGGATAGTCTCAATACCAGAGGGCGAGTGTGATGCCGCCTTTTTAATATTTGAAACCCTCTTTCCTTGAATTAATGTTTGAAATACTTTAAAAAATTGGTTCCACATAGTAGTGGACCGCGGGAGAACCTGCCTTAACAAACGCTGTGGAAGTCAAAATGATATTGGTGGAGTTATGTATACAGCATCGACGTTCGATGGTGAACTCTGAACACTCTCCGTGGAAGAAGATGCAAAGTGACCGCACACCTCTAATATATGACTCACGTAAAAAAGTCTTTCAAAGTACGCTAAAAAATTAATTTATCACGTCTTAGAAGTATCGATCCCCTATGAGTAAAAATTAATTATAATAGAGTACTAATTAATATTTTCTCGTGACAACGTTAAAAACACATTTGCATTTAACCTAAAATTTTACATTAATTATTTAAACTTTGTTTGGCCTCATATAGAGAAAGCTTCCCGCTGAATTTCACTCAAAGTAAAAATAATATAGAAAGGCGCTTAAATTAAATTTAAAACATTGACCTTTATCAACCTCTATTGGAAATACGTTTGATAGACAAGCGTGTCCCGTAGAGCATTCTCACGATTTCACCATTTCACCGCCTTCCTGTCAAACTAAGTGATTTGGTAAATTCAAATATGTACGCGCAGAACGTTCATATAATAATAAGTTTTAGAACAATCCATGCGCTCATGAGGCTTGCAAATTTTCGCCTTTTAAGACAATATGGTTCCAACGAAGCCGTAAGCATACATGTACATTTCGCTTTTTTCTTAACACAATTTAAAGTAGTCTTCATTTTGTTTTCCCCAGTAATTGTTTGAAACTTCGACTCTCTTCTTTATTTACAAGATTATTGCAAGTTTGCACATTAATATATCTATGTCGCAATTAGCTTAATTAGCCGTTTAATTAACAGCCTAGCCGTTTAACTAAACAGCGCCCTTCAACTAGCGGCCTGAAAGATGTTCAGCTAATTGATTAAAGCGCAAGGCAAATTACTTGGATTGATTGCTTGTCTAGCGTGTTAACTGTTAATTTAATTTCACTTTCTGCTACTCTCAAACTCGAAACGAAACTATTAAAACTGTCAATATGACGTCGGCAAACCATAACTTTGATGGTGATTTCCAAAAGTATCATGAAAAACAAAAAGTATAATGGAAGAGTGTAGTGACAATAATAATGTGAAATTGACTCAAGAAATTTAATTTAAAAAAAATATTTTAATGTCAAATGTTTAGCAGAAATAACATTTTTTATTTCTGCCAAATAACGTAGTTTATTAAATGTTGTAACAAACGCTACGGCTGAATATCTTTCAGGCAATTAGTTAAATATCGCCGTTTCGTTAAAACGCTAGGCTGATAATTGAACGGCTAATTAAGGTAGCTGGCTGCGGCATCTATATTTGATTAAATATTTCTATTTTTAATGTACGTTATCTTTGACTGGCGTTTGATACAGTGCATTGTGACAAAACAACAACAATTAGTTGAGCATTAATGCGCTAACCTACCATAGTACTCGAGCTTCCAGTTCCTATTCATTGACCATCGAAACCATAAATGAAAACACACTGACTTCTTTCGAAGCTAGATAAATAGATCCTGAAGAAAGAACAAAACAAAGGCTAAAGCCACCTAACATAATTTATCTTTAAAATATTAAATTTTGTAATCACAACTCGTTTTTGAGATGTCTGCAACTCCTAGATAAAGGATTAAACAATTGATCAAAGTCCGGAATAATTCACAACTTACCTATTAGAAATATATATAAATATTTATTCACGACGACAGAGTCGTGGGCACGAGCTTATCTTCAATTATTCTCTAATATTTTAATAGACTTCATAAAAATGTACAATCAAAAGAAGTGATAATCTTGCCATTAAATTTAATATCTCTAAAATAAATGTATAAACAAAAAAATTCCCCGTAATTTCCTGTAGAACGTCAATATAAAATAGTTGAAACTTATAAATTACCTCGACTAGCAATAACATGTCGGAAAACATAAAATATCTTCAAAGTAAATCAATGGAAATAAGGTTTGTAAGCCAAGGCCTTTATTCGTTGAATTTTATAAGCTTAGCATATGTTTGTATCATGAATTATCTTAATTATCGTAGATAAAATAATTATACTGTTGAGATGTTAGGAGAATAGAGAAAGCCAAGAAAATGTGACTACAAAAAGAGAGTAGGTGCAGTGTTGACAATTGATATTTGGAATGTGTAAAAAAGAACGTAGCAATTTTTCTTAAAATGACGGCAACGCATATGGGAGCTTTCTGGTATTGAGTGTCCATGGGCGGCGGTATCACTTACGTAGATGAGCATCCTGCCCGTTTGCCCCCCGTTTTATAAAAACTTCAATTCAATTGACATAAAACTGTAAATAAATTTAATAAACAAACACTTAAGATTCCTCAGTAATTAAAGTCTTTCTTAAAAATCGAAAATCCAAAAACTCTTTCTTATAGTTTTATATATTATAGTTTTTGAGATAAGATAATAATATAATCTTTGCATTGTATCTTAATTACCAGTATGGAATACGGCAGTAACATTTCAACTGTATAGTAAAATATTCCTATGTTAGGAACTCCACATTATTATATTGCACCAAGACAACAACATCACGTTCCCGGAGCATTTTAAATCTGGATAATCGCCTTGTCGTGAGCAAATGTGTCAGCTTACACGAAACGAGGTGAGAAGTCAGCTCACTAGTCATGACCAAATTGATTCTATGAAAAATAAACACAATATTAAATTGCACGGTTTTAGAATGTATTCTATGGAATTTAAAATTTATATTGATAACACTTCATCTTTTAATCGATTTCAACTTCGGGGAAATAAATACAGATAATATAACTTTTTCTACAGTGTGGCACTTTTTAATATTCAACACCTTTTGTCTTCAGTTATTATGACCATGCACGCTGTAAAGCACGCGAAACGTCGGAAAATTTTAAAATTATGTTAAATAATTATAAGTTTATTATACATTGCTTCAATCTTATAAAAAATGTTTTCTTAAATGTTTTCTTTTAGTGATAAATTACAAACATAATGAAGGATGATAGTAATGATAGTAATGTTTTACTAATTAATTGAAGAAAAGAAATGAAAAAAATTGTATTTCAAACACGTAACTAGTACTAGAACTAAACAGACAGACAGACATTAACGCGCGTCTGGTTTATAATATTATTCATAGAAAAATCTATTTGCACACGAAGATTCCTACTCAATGCCGCGAAAAATAGCAGTAAATAATTTGTTTTTGAGAAAATACAATTGTTGGCTGTACAGGTACTATAAATGTAAAGAAAAATGTATAAAAATCGTAAATGAAAATTTTATAGTCCGTGTTTGTTCTGTTTCATTCTTGATTCTTGTTCATTAAATGCAGACGCTTGAGACCATAATGCACAGGTATAGCAGTTAATTTTTACGGTTATCGCTGTATGCAGTCTGTGAAAATATAACAGGGAAGACACGAAGTTATTTTCCGTTGAACCAAGTATGATATTAAAATACTTATAAACATTTCGTTTTTATTGTATAACGTTTAACTTTTTTGCAAATAAAATAACTTTGTGAGTTAAGAAAAAATGTGGTTGTCATTGAGATGCAATTACAATATTTTAAGCAATTTAAAGAAAAATTTCGAATCAACGCGAAAATGATGTTTGCTGTTCATCGACAAACACGTATTAACTCGCTTCAAATAATTACTTAAAAATATTTAAAAAATAGATTATATTATGTTAACTCGTAGTCTTTGTAATCAGGATATTTTTCGTTATAAACCGTCTTGTAAGCTCGAAGCTCAAATGTACTTACTATGCTAATAATATTCAGGCATTCTAATGAAACTAGTAGTTACCTCATCGTGGGCAGTTAACAAAGGCGAAGCTGCGCTACAGATGGGTTTTCAGGTAATAGAAAAGTAGATGTGCTTTTAAATCTACATAATAGCGAAGAAAATGGAAGGAAAACTATCTCCGCTTTAAGAAATACATTTTCTTTGTTAGTGGAGATATTTCTGAGTGCTGTTTGAACTATCTATAGACTATGAAATCGTTGTTATATTCTCATTTACCTTAGAGATATTGCGCTGTGGTTTCCTTTTGTGGACAAATAACCTTTTTGTTAGCTTTGTGTCTTGCATAATTTTCTTATACTTTCTTTCATTTGATAAGATTAAATATATTCGATATATTAATAGTCTAAATATATAATTATTTATAATTAAAAAATAATAATGTAACAAATTAATAAAAATCCCTATAGCATTTTATTTCCTCAATGTATTGCGATACGATAGTAGATAAGACTTTATTATCACAATGTTACTAGCATAAAATGGTTTTTGAGAACAAGCCTTTCTGTCATAATATATCTTTGAGAGCTTTTTCCAAAATCTGTTTCTTTATGTGTGTATATAGTTTTATTGTATACAGTATATAAGATTACTCAAACAAAAATCAGTATAACAACATCTGCCTCCTTGCGAACACAGATGGTGTAAAACCGGGGTTCCTATATTCGTTTCCTGACAGAGTCACCGATGACCGTAAAAAAATAATATATGTACAATCTAAAATACGGTTTTTTTAATTTTACTTATCCTTCCTTTTTAATACCAATATATGAAACATTTTTCTATGCTACTTCGATATTTTTAAGAATCAAAACTGTTTTTTTCTCTACATTTCTCTCTACATAAAAACCTTCCAGAATTTATTGAAGCGGCTGGCCTTCGACTTTCATTTTATTAATATAGTTTTGACATTCATAATTTGTGAAACAACTAAATAATTTAAACTAAACATGCTTTAAAACTAAAGCTTATACAACAATATTTCTAATAGTCTTTTAGCAATTACAGCGATGTATCTAAACACCGACGCCCATATACGGTCATTAACTGATTGGCAATTCCGTCTGTGTATTGTGGTTAATTGTACGCAGACAATCAGATAGACAATTAGTAACCATTTTGATTATAGGGTATAAACTTAGTTTGACAAGAAAGCTTCAGTTCAATAACCATTTGACAACACTTCTAAGCTTTCATTTGTTCAGTATTAGTGAGTTAGTTATAATGTATTTTAGTCACATAATCAAGATCTTGACATCCTAAAATAGAAATAATAATTAATGTCAAACAAGTGTTGAAATTTTTAAGAGATAAAGTTGTATCTTTTTCTCAATAAATACATAATATGATGTATATTATTATGTATATGTGTGGGAAACCGGGAAGGCGGGACTGGTGTGGGAGAGTGCGACCGGCTATTGAGTTACACCAACAACTTGGAAAAATATTGCAGACCTAAAAATGAATAGACAAAATAAATAGATACAATAAAAATATATGACACAGCACACACATCACATTAGCAATGGAAGTTTTCAGTTTAAAAACAAAAAATTTCAATGTTCATAAGGTTTTTTGCAGTTTGGTAAGAATTTGGTAGGAATTTGACAGTTTTATGACTTTTTTTAATAAATATTTTTTGTGTTAATTATTAATATTGATCAATTCCGAATTTTATACAAATGAAATAAACCTATATTGGATATATTTATATAAAATAAACATTTAATTAATAAATAACGTCTTACAATGAAAGGGCCATAGAGTTTAATATGATTAAAACTAAAAACTTGGCGATTAAAAAGAGTGATGGAGAGTTCCCTTCCAATCTATGCCCTTAGTTTGAGAAGTGGCAGTAAATGTAAAATTAGACGCATTTAATATAAGTAAATTTCTCTTCTGACATTCATAAGTGTACATTGTGTTATATGAATAAATTATTTTGAATTTGAATTTGACCTGCATGTCTATAAATTCAATAGCCCGATACTTTACAGCCAATAATCGAAGAGTAACCCTATCGTTGCGTTAAAGATACGTTGGCAATCTTCATTCCAGCAGTCCGGTCGATGAGACCCACTCCGCATATCCTAGGGTTGTCAACTATGTATGGAAATAGAAGAACACTTGTATTATAATTGGATATGAATAATTTTATTACTTCAAATCTCAAGTTGTCGATAATCCAGACGTCTAAAAAAGCACTGTTATTAAAGGTTTTTTTTAGTCATGGACCTCAGATTTTTGATTATGTTGTTATCTATTAGGAAAGTTGGAGCTTCCTGTGTCTGACACACGTCGTCGACCTTTGGGTCTAAGGAAAAACGATTTCCTCGCGCTATTTTCCGTCACCGTTTGTGTGAATATTAAATGCGCACTTAAAAAGTAAGTCCACTGGAGCACAGCCGGGAATCGAACCTACAGACTCTGGGATTGAGTATCGCTCACTGAAGTTAGGCCAACAGTGCTCATAATTAAATATGTATATTTTTATATTATTAATGTAAAATGATTTCCTTATCAAATAGCCATAATTTGACAATCAATGGAGCAGTGAAATTAATTTGATATTCGGTTAAGTGCTATGATGATTGGATAACCGTCTAATGACGTCACACGATTATTGATCAATCGAATTAATAATTTGATTGCGCATCACTTGTCTTATCCCTTTGTCTTCATTTATTGGCCGGGAGTATGATAGCCGCTGGGTCGTAGTTAGACAAAGCATTGTTATACGTTGCACGTTGTTTTAGCGAAGCAATAATTGGAATAGGCAAAAAAATATTCCAGCAAATTCCTCATGAATCCACACGCATATACTGCCTATGTGAAGGAACGAGATGCGGCTCCACTCGTGTGGGTGGGAGCTCCCCAGTACCAGCTTCTTCCGCTTACCCGTAGTCAATGAAGAGCGATTTGAATCGTGGTCGTGCAGTCACTTTCCGTGCGGCTTGATCCCTTGGCTATGAGTAGAGATGTACGGTCTCACTGCATCTTCTATCGCATTTGCAATGCAGTTTTCAGAGGAGTTGTTCAAACCTGCAGCTGAGTTTCTAATCTGACGTCAAGGCAGAATACAAAATATCTCTATCACCTCGACGTACGCTACGCACCACGAGTATATGGAAGCAGCTATCCACTGAAGTATTTCTGAACCAATTCGGCTTCGGCATTATTCTTCCGGGCAATATGATTCTCCAAGGGCGACGGTGGCACTTAACATCAGGTGTGCACACTTGGTGGTGCACACAGGTGTAACATTAAACAAGCAGTCTCTTACACTGTCCATTTTTATATCAAGCCCGACCAAAGACATAAGATTAGTTATAACATATTAGACGCGATCCTTTTTAAATAACATTGAAACTTTCAGTCAGGTTCATTATGTTTTATTTTATTTGCAAAAAGTTTCTATTTCTAAGCAAATAAATCTTTAAACTCATCTTAGCCGGTCTTACCTTTAATTCCGGGGATATTTCTCAACAAGGCCTCATTTCAAAAATAACCCCTGAGCAACCACTTCATTACAAAAGGCTTAATTTTCAAATCTCCAACGTAAAACGGATTTACATTTTTGACATAAGAAATAAATGGGAATACCTAAATTTAGATTGAGGATAAAAAAATTAGTTCATATCTTGATAAAATACATTATTTTGTGAAATTTTGTTGGGACATTTTAATACGGTACTAAGTTTATATAAATAAAACCCGGTTTAAAGACTTATTGTTTAATCTGTTATAATTTGAAGTACATAATTTAATAATTCAAACTTAAAATCGAGCTCATTACGCAAACAAGACAATTTTATTCCAATAAAAATAATATATAAGATTAAGTCCATAACTGGCTTTAAAAATGCAAGTTTTTAGTAACGATTTCACATTGATTCACTAGTATATTAAATTACAGGTAATAAAAACTTATAATGACGCAAAAAATTAGCCTGCGGCGTCTCGGATATCATTACACTTAATTTTTGTGAAAAATTCATTTTGTGGTAACAGTTTCCTCTATACTGTTTTTGCGAGTTTGATAATAATAATATTTGTATAAAATATTTAGCGAGCATTAGTAAATACATATTTTATACACAATAAAGTGTTACTATTTATTGAGGAAGGCTAACATCATTCTACTTATCTCTAATATATAAAATTTTCTTGCCACGGTGTTTGTAAGTAAACTCCTCCGAAATGGCTCGACCGATTTTCGTGAAATTTTTGAAAGGTCTGCGAATCGAACATCTATCTTCTTCCCCTTTCTACACCAACCCTCTATGACCAACCCCTATTTTTTATTATAGTATTTTTAATAATGAACTAAAAAAATGCTGCCTAGAAGTATAATATACATGGCAAAACAACGTTTGCCGTGTCAGCTAGTAATAATATAAGTTTTAGTTAGTAACAATTCAAGTGTATAAGTCGTATTTTTATGTAATTGAAACCATCGTGTTATGAGAACTTTTTACATTCATAAACAAGAATGTGACATATTTGAAATGATTATGTTAGCAGTTCTTAACCTCAAAATGACTCTAAAATTATGAAAGTAAATAAGCTGAGTCGTTCCAATTTTCTTTTATTTTTCGTATTAGTCCCTAGCGTCACAACCGACTATGCAAATATTATTAAAGAACAAAGTAAAATTGCAATGAAACCTCAGCAAAATAATTCGGTTGAAGCCGCGAAGGCTGTGATTACAGTAATGTCAAAGACGGGAAATACGAATGGGAAGTATCTTGAAAAATTATCTAGAAATTCGAAACAAGATGTAACAAGGCATATTAGAAATATAATTAATGCAATTGAATGTGTGGGATGTGATACAACACAAATACCTAGAAATGAAAAATGTTATGGCGGAAATCTGTAAGCCATTATTTTGCTAAATTTAAATTATTTTTATTAAAATTTCATCACAACCTGCATAAAGATTTTAGCGTAACTGAACCTACTTATATTAAAACTCATTAAATTCTATAATAACTAATTAATTATTAATTTATTACCCAATGAGTCTGATAAAAAAAGCAAAAGTCCTGAACGACTATTGCTTTTTTTATTAGACATTGCAGAAATGATCACCAAATTGAGTATTTATGAAACGGCTTATTAAGTAACATTAACGTACTTTATATTAAATATATTATTTTATTTAGAAACGCCACTTTCCAGAGAAACTTTAGTAATTTGCTTGCACGGCGAAGAATGTTATACTGAAATACACCCGGACTACATTAAGAGGGGCTGTATGTCCCGAAGCAGGTTAAACAGGACATTTATATGCAAATGTCCGCTCTGCAATGACAAACCGTTTGATGACGTCGCTTCCTACGAATACAAGACAATAAGAGATTGGGAATACGATAACAGACGCCTCCAAACTGCAGTTATTGGGATAGACCTCTTGTGTAAAGTGTGTGACACTAAGGGAATGAATCATGAGGCCGATGAACGCTGTAAGAAAGGAAAAGAGTAAGTTAAAAGATAAATAAAATTCAAAGTATCTGTTAGGCAAGGGGAAGACGTATTTCTTAGCATTGCATAGAACATAATTTGCTTTGGCTCAAGCAAGGCACATACATAAGGTCTTATTTGTGCTTATAAAAATCGATCGGTGTTCCGCAGAGCATCAAACTCGTTTGATAATAGTAGATGTAACCACTGTACTAATACGGCTTTTATGAGTATTTAAATTAATTTATTTCCTAGGAAAGCCTTGATACAGTGTTTTTATGAAAACAATGTCCTTTGCCTTCAAGATTTATTTAGATCGTTATTAATAAAAGCGGTTAACAGGAAACTTAACCTATAAGTAATAATAACCATTGAAAATATTTCTATTCCAGTGCAAATTACATGATGTGCGCAAAAAACCAAGTGTGCTTCACAAATATTGATTTGGACACTGATTTTGTTTCTAGAGGTTGCGTTGATGTACCAGTCTTTAATTCCATGTATAGTTTTTGTAATAATACTAATTGTAATAATGTATCATACAAAAATTATAACCTTGTAAATCGTAGGAGTGAAAATGAAAGGGCGCGGGAATTTTATATCAGCTTTCCTAAGACTTTAGTATCGCGAGCATGCTCATTTCAATATATCAATATTATTGGAACTCCATTAAGATCTATTATGTTTCTGTTTACGATATTGACAGTCATTTATCTATGAAAAGAAGTATAATTAGTCAGTTGTCAAATAATGACAAATTAAAAATGAATATCATATTCAATTTCATATATGTTTTATTTGTATCCATTAATTGTGATGATATAAGGAGAATATTACCCTTTCCAAGATTGAGAGAACAAATTGAAGAAGTGTCCATACCTACTACGTCATCTGAAAATCCTGATTCAAATTTGGTTTCATTTCTCGTTCAAAATGTTAAAGAAATATTCGGGGCTGCTGATGAACCCACCGTTTTAGTTGACCAGGAAATTGATGCAACAACAACAGAATTTGAAGTTGTAGAAACAGAATCTGTACATAGAGAAAAAATTTTGAATAAGATAAATATGTGTCATAAAAATATCTCAGGAGTAATGGACGAATGTACTCAAGAAAATATTCTGGATAGCACAAACGAAGAAGTAACAGTGACGACAGAACAATTTTCAAAAGACCAAGATGTTAATGACATGAGAATACCTGAAAGCGAGGAAATAAAGCTTAATCCTCTTGAATCGTGGTATTCCAAAGACCGTCAAGAAACAAGTTCTTTGTCTACGCCGAACTATAATGCTTCAACAAAAAGATCTTGTATTTTTTGCAACAACGTTGAAGTGGAGTATTGTGATGATCCGAAAAATAAATTGTTAGTAAACTTCCTTATAATGCAATATTATGTTAATAATAAAAAAAGTATAGCAGATAATAGAAACGTAAAAATAAATATAATAAATAAAAAAAATTAAAAGTAGATAAATTTACAAATTTGTAAATTAACACTATTACATCTTACATCATACCCACTGTATTGTAGATTGAATATTTTATGCATAATTGATTTTTTAAGACAGCGTGAGGTTATTTAGTGTATATTGTATCGGTGTTATAAAAAAGAAGCAAAAATTAAAAAAAAACCTTTCTTACTTTCAGAATACCTTCAATCGTATGTGAACAAGATGAAGATCTATGTTATTCTCAACACACTCCATTCGGTTTAGTCGATCGTGGTTGTTTTAATATAAATCGTAATATAACCACGTATTTCTGTTCTTGTAATCTCTGTAACTACATTGCGATTTCGGAAATGCCGCACATATTTTCAAGAAAACAAGATTGGATAGAAAATGTTAAAGAAATGTCCAGATTAAAACGATTCAGGCGGTCCATTTTCAAAGACATGTCGTGTCTGCGATGTGAAATTAATGGTACTACTAAGAGTGGTGATATTTTATATAGCACTAATTGCTTGGAAGGTAACATGTAGGTATCATACATTTATTTAGATCGTTACATAAATTCTTCTTTTATTGATTCATTTTCGTTTTGACAAACATTCTGCTTTGCTTAAGTACTTTCAAGCCAAACATAGGTACCTATGTGCTCTGATAGTATGTCCGATTTATGTTATAAACATTTTAAGAAAAAAGTAATCGATTTATATTTTCAGAGGGTCCTTACCACTTCAGTTATGTGCGAAACATGAGATTTGCGCAGTAAAGGCCATTCGCAGTGAAGGATATGTGTGGCGAGGGTGCGTGTCCAAACCACTTTATAACTACTGGTGGACACTTTGCGATACTGACCTTTGTAACTACGAGGCATTAGTATCAATTTTTGATCAGTTTTAAAAATAAAAAAAATGATTTACTATTTTTATTTTCATTCAAATCATATTTTTACTTACACATACTTTTAAATAAAATATCATAAGTCTTATGCAAGCGGCAATAAAAACAAAAAATTTCATTGTATATTAATATAATAAAAATACTACTTTTTTAGGATACCATTTATATTATATGTTTGTTACTGTAGAATGATTCCAAGTGGAAAGCTCACACGACTGCAGACCGCAGATTCAAACCGCTGGTCTGGAATATTAGATGTCTCCTTGATAGATTAGTCTGCTGACCAAATATTTGTTTCATCTATGCGAGTAAAAACAATTATAATTTCAGTGTTTTCTCATTGTCATCAAATGTTTACGCTAAGACGAAAGTGTCAGTGACAGGAAAATAATATAATCTTTATTTTTTGCTTTTTGCAATAGGTTAGGAAAACCTTCTCTAAAACGATTATCAGGATTGCTTTTTTTTAAATCTATTTATAACCACACTTTGGTTGCCTAAATAAATACACGTATTACACACCAATATGCTAGCAGTGGTGGTATAAAATATTATTTTGTAAAAAATTCTAAAGCAAAGGAATTTTCAGTAGCTAGTACATAATATATCTTTTCCGCTACAGCTGCGTGATATTACTAGACAAAGTTAATGCAGCTTTAAATATTTTTAAAATAACACTGAGATCTCTTTTATATGTTAATACATTCATGTGGGATTTTGTTTGCTTACAAAATTCTTATACATTTGCTTTTATTGTTAAAAACGACTAGTTTAGACGCAATTTATGATGCTTTGTTCGTATTATTAGAAATTACTATGTATGTGCGTTAGATATTACTTTAAAATTTATTTATTGAATTAATATTGCCTAGGTTTTCTGTTGTTTGTTTACAATGTTATTTTATTTACAATTTAATATGTATTTAGTATATACGAACGTTTTAAAAAACCGTATCAAACAGAACAATTATGTTTGCAACTGTAAGCGCTTCTGAAGTATACTCTATAGTAATAGAAATGCTATTACTATAGAGCATACTTATAATAGTATAATATACTAATAGTATATTTCCAAAACTAAATTATAATAGATGATAAATTTCATTGATTTTAATTGGGAATAAAATACACTTTAACATTTACGAATAATAATTTGCTTGTTACGTTTTGGTTTGTCCACCGTTGGTAATACTCCTCCATCCGGTTCTATTTAATTTGACTTAAATGCAACTTCAACACCTGTCTAACCTTTCTATTTGAAGTTTAATATACTTGACAGTACTCGGGCGGACTGTGTCCTAACTGGTAAACGCCTCCGATAGGCGCATACAAATGTATACGTATGTAAATAATATGTATAGAAATAATTGTATAAAATTATTTTCAACAAAAAGTAGTACTCGCTTACGTAGGCTATTTAAACGATATAGGAATATCGTTTTTTCTCAGCGCAACCGGTCAACCGTTATTAAATAGCTCTCAATAAAAATAAAGAAAATATTGAATGTTATCAAAAAGTGCTGATATCTTAACAAGAGCCTACCTTTCAATATCTGGCTGGCAGCCCAGAATCTAGATCTTTTTACCTTTGGCATGGTTCCAGGGAAAATATTAGGTACCCTTTCGAACTTGACCCTATCACTTTTGAAGTGTTTGAAGAAATGTGAGAGAACTCGACTTACTCAAGCCATAAATTCTTAGTTTTCTTTGATAATAAATTTTATTTCATTTGAGAACTTATAAGGTTTTATTTCATACATCAATAACACTATATAAATTTTACATTTTGAATGGGCTTTATTCGTCTGTAGATATCTTTATAATTTTAGGATTTTCTAGAAAAATCTTATAAGAACTATAGATGGTTATTACATATATATGTTATTGTGAATCTGATTCTTAAAAATCACACTGCTAAATGGCGTAAGGTGGATCTCGACCGCGATTTTCCTATATACAATTTCGATGTATCGCGCGGTATAAAATCTCAACAGATATATATCTATCAGTCATTATCTTTTTTTTATATATTATATATTTTACAGCTCATTCCCCGACTAACATAGTCGAATGTATTAAAACTATTTATTTTAGTTGTACACATACGTTAGTATATGTACAAACTAAATAGGTTAAGAGGCATCTTTCTGGGCTAACGGTAACCCGATATTCTTTCCTTCAGTTTACAGTCTCTTAACCTATTGTTGAACATTATTTCGAACGTTATTTTCCCTTTTATTCCCATAGCTTGTTTTCTATCGCTATTAGGAGTTACAGAATAGCTACGCGACAAAATCTTCCCCATGTCATGGTCCGGTCTTTTATGACAGAGCTCCTTAATAAACTTCGTATGACGCAATCGTCATACGAAGTTTATTTAAAATTACACCATGCCATATTAAACTTTCTATTACAAATAGAGAACGTATCGAAAAACTTTCTAGTATGTCTAAAACAGAACGTTCTTTACTAAGAAAACCTGCTTCTGAATTCCGATAATACGGTGAGGTTTAAAGATTGTTGTATACAATCGACTTATGGTTGCCTTTATAGAAAATGGTTTCCTTGAGCAGTGCTCAGTCGAGTGTACGATGTTGAAGCGTAAGATAAGGCTTTATGAGAGCCTACGTTATCCTATAATTTTCTACTTCCAACCAGCCGCTGAGATGAGCCACAGTTTCGGGAAAATAGCTATGCCATTCGGATCGTTTGATGTAAAATACACTATTAAATTTGGTATTGTAATGTTTATACACTTTTAAATTTGGAATTGTGATGTTTATACACTTTAAAATTTGGAATTGTGATGTTTATACACTTTTAAATTTGGAATTGTGATGTGTGTTATTATAGTTTTTAAATAACTTTGTAGCTTAGTTAGCGTTCTTGTGTTAGGTTGCTATTTTGGCAAATTAAACGGACACAGAAATATCATGCCCTATGATGATGACTTCTATTATTATTAGGTATAATGAATACGAGTCACTAGTAACTTACCGTTGAAGTACTCACTGGCATTAGGAAAACAAGTGTTTTGACTTTGCGTAAGCTATTCTAAACAGTCTACGGCTTTCGCTCTTTATCTGACAAACAAAACATAAAACGCGTTACGCCCTTGGCGGAATAGCATCTTGTTTACACCAACGCCGTCGGGATTGCAAAAATCTCTTGAAACTCCTGACATATTTGATATTACACGTTAAGTGAGCATTAAATACACAATTTGTTACGTGTTGAAAGAAACGTGGAGAGTGCCTGAGGGCGTTTTCTTTCCAACTAGCATGCCTTCTGCGTTCTCGATGTGTAAAAGGGATAGTGAAGCTTAGTTTAAAGGTTATTTAATGACGATAAATCTCTTCATTATCGGACTACAACACTTCCATAATTTTACTTTTTCAGTTGTGATTCTAAATTATACGATACTAAGATATTTTTGTACCGCAAAACTAGGATGGCAGTTATAGTTTCATTTCTCTTTTCTTTTTGCTTTTCACAAGACCTACTACGCACTCGCATTACATGTAAAATGTAGTAACACTAATATGTTACTACATTTTACATGAGATAAATCACCCACTATTGTATGTTAACCCTAAAAGATAAAGTTAATAATTTTGTATTTACCTTAATAAAACTCCAACTCAAAATTATATTTATCCTCTACTATATTCCCACACCACTCATTACCATTTCATACGTTGCATCGGAACTCTGTTATTACGTATCGGTAAGGGCGCAATGATCACGTCTGCGTGTGATTACTCGTTTTTTTCTTTTTGGATGCCTCGAAACAAACATTCGTCCAAAATAGATTAATGATACACTCCGTTTTACGGGTTTTGTATTGATTAGTGTAACATTCGTTATGTCTGTTTTATTAAACACTGTTGTTACATAAATACTTGAGTTTAATGTGTAATTTGGGAAAATTTATAATTTATAGATTTAATTTAATTAAATCTATAAATTATAAATTTAAAATAATTTAATCTTGGTATACAGCCTATTAATTTGTTTTTCATTACATTTTCATTTCTTGAAAAAAAAAAGTTTCGATAAGTTTCCATTCAATAAATAATATATAAAGCAAATCAAAATTCTTAATTCAAGAAACTTTAAAAATATTTCTTATTCATTTTAACTTACTTTAAATGCTTGTTTACTCAAATACATCGAAATTGCATACAAAACCTCGGTCGTCGCTATTGTAAGGGCGTTGGTATAAGAGGAGCAAAAAAACTCTGGTATGACAGAACTTTTTTAAAAGAATTTCCATCGCTAACAATAATACATCTCTATACTATAGCAGAGCAACATTAGTCAATTATAATCCATTATAATACACAATTTAAATATCGAAGACAAAAGAAATATGAGTAAACTAAGAGATACGATGGCAGTATGAATTTCAACCTTTGTGAAAGAGACTTTATAATATTGTAAAGGAACCCAGTTATAAGACGGAAGCATATTCAGGCAGCCGCAGAAGCTCGTTTTCACATAACGTCGCCACCTCAGTAGTTCATTAAAAATATATATGTGGTCATTAGGATCCACGGCAGTGTTATGCAAACTTTGAAACATGTTGTTTAGCTAATTATGGAAATAAAATATATCTAATGGGGTTTAAAAATAATTGTTAAAATGCTGAAAATTTATTGGAATTGACATTCGTTTTTGTTTTAATTTTAAACCTATTTACCCCATATTAATAAAACTATATTTCGCAGATTTGTAAATCTAAGAACTAACTAGATTTTAATTTTATTTTTAAAAACAAGGTGCATACGTCTTAGAAACGTCAAGAAACTAGACTTTTAACATTGACAATGTAAAACCTGTAACATTTCTAATATATTGCGTGATGTTGCCATTCAAATTAAACAAATGACACCATGATCTAATAGGTTTTTCTTACATTGCTTGAGACTCTAGTTGATTAACTAAAACAAAAAATACTTCTGAGTATTATACAAAATTAAGGGACAAAAACTACGTCAAACAAAAAAATTACGCATGTTAAGTTAATTTATATA
The DNA here is from genome assembly GCF_905147795.1 of Pieris rapae. Classification (NCBI taxonomy): domain Eukaryota; kingdom Metazoa; phylum Arthropoda; class Insecta; order Lepidoptera; family Pieridae; genus Pieris; species Pieris rapae. Next base: position 9,756,233 of record NC_059511.1, on the reverse strand, counting down.
CATAAAAATATGCGTACACTATATTATTATGTATGTCGGAGCAAGGGTGGTACTGTCATAATCTATTGTCATTTATTTATATATATATTTTCAAACGAAAAAAACATTTAAACTCGTTCCTATGACTCGACTATGCAGTAATAGTAGTTGAATAGGCGATAATTAATAGATCTAGAAATCAAATAGATTATTGACTAACTACAACTACGTCAACTAATAAACATTATATGCAGTATAATATATAATAATTTTCACATTATATAAAATCAGTGTGCGTCACCGTTAAGTTGAATATATAAATTATTAACCTTTTCGAACAATAAAAATTCTATTCAGCCCATAGATTGTAGATAAACTTAAGATTTTTTACAAATTTCCATAGCGATAAACGAAATAGTGATGTATATCGCATTTAATTAAGCAGATATTAACCAAATCTCTGTATTTTATCACAGAATGGGACAGTAACATATTACTGACATTTTCTAAAGATTTGTAGATACCGCTCCTTTACATCCGGATACATAAATATGTGAAAATAACTTAGATAACAGACAGGTATCGATCAATGCCAACAATATGAGGAAAATGTTTTTATATAGGTACCTTTAAATTCCAGCGGCTGTTCTATTGTTTTATTTGAGAAATTAAATATACCTTGAGTCGATTTTGATTTACGTCGTGTATTAAACATATCTTTGTTATAAATTCTGTGAGTGAAGTAATAGGCGTTGTATGTATATTAAGAAAAAAATCTAGGATTCAAATCTAAGACCAGCGTTCTGCGTCTAAATCGGCTAGTGTTAAGATAAAATTCTATTCCATTAACATGTTCAATAAGAATGTTTGTCAATAAACAAATGAAACAATCCAATTGACTATCTAAATTTTAATGCTATAAAATTTATCAGCGACAAGTAGATTCCACTGATAAATATACTTTAAGATGCTTACACTGGGTTCATAACATATATTTTATCAGAAACTTATTGTAGCAGATAAGATTGCTGGATTTTACGAGTTCGTTTGAGAAAATAACATGCGTCAATATGGCATATTCGATGGAATCCGGTACTTTATTCCTTCACGTATATTCCATCAGTGATTCCATCAAAACTTTATTAGAAACGGGGCATTTGGCATACTTTTACCGAGTTTCTATATATGTTTGAATTTCTAACGTAGTTTAGTATGTTATACAAATAATATACGCAGAATTATATTTTGTTATAAGAATAGTCTAAAAATAACATTGACATAAAAAAACCTTCCCTTTTTGTCAAATCAGGTTCACGCTGAGATGAAGTGAGACATTAGTGCTGTAAAAGAGTCAGTCGGGCTCAGAGTAGAATATAAAACACTGGTGGCACAGGTCAGGCACAATCTTTTAGGTCGATTTGTATGATTTCGTTGTGTTCTAGGCGGAGAGAAGTTTTAAAACTATTCTTATAGTGTGAAGAGGATGGCCCAGAATGTCTAAGTTTTTTTTATTTGTTGTTTTATATATTATATTATTTTACTACCATAAGATGGATATTGGTACTGCAGTAATCTTTATGTGAATAACAAGGAGTCAGCTAGGAATTTTGTATAAAATTAAAAAATTGCTTTGAGATTTAGTTCTAGTTTAAACTGCTTTAGACGCATGGGGCGAAAATTATAACGGAAACGTCACGAGGATGTGCAGCGATTTTAAACGATTGAGAGAGAGTGAAAAAGGGAAACCGAGACAAAATACACGCTTTTGGTTGATGTATTCGGCCAGTATTTACATATTAGAACTTTAGGTGACAATTCTGACACATCTTGCGCAATAAACGCAGACTTGTGTTTGTATATTTTATTTTATTCTATCATTAGTACGTATACAGTGTAAATATAGTACATAAAAATACATGGAATGATCATTTACGGGTAGATGATCATCTATTGGGGCTTCAACCTTAGTAATAATTAATTTACAAAAAAGTTTCACTTCTAACATGTGTGCTTTGTACGCACGCACTTTTTACATAATATTATATATTTATGAAATTATTTCTATCAGTTTTTGAACCCAGAGTTTTAAAACATAGTTTCATACAAGATTATCATAATAATCGAATGCGTATTTATGGTGACGGTACCTAAAATATTAATTAACATGCAATGAATTACATAATTTTCTGAAGTCTTAACGAACGTAGCAGACGTCCCAATTATTACTAACAGTATTGGTAACAGCTGCCAATCGATAGTATTGTTTCATACGTGAATCCATTAATCAAAAGTACAGTTAACTTGATTGCATCAGCGAGCCTTATTGTTAGATATTTGGGCTATGGTTAAAACCGAAATATAAAGATCAAAATTGATAATGAACAATTTGTATTATAAACAATATAATTTAACACGGGTTTCCTATGTATGTATTTAAATATAATTTAATAACTAAAGTTCTCATACTAATGTTTTCTAAGAAATCTAAATAAAATGTCTATAATAATTAATATATAAGCTTATATCAGAGTTGTATTCAGAAAATATGATTAATAAAAGTAAATTAGTCATATTGTATAATTTAACTAAAATACTCTGCCACATACTTTTCATGGAGCGCGCGCGGCTGATATTGGTACAACCGTCGCAATTTTGGTGCGTACAGTAAAATATTTAACTATAAATAGTTGTTAGAAACATCTAATAAAAATACAACTATTTAATCTTATCTTAAAATATATTATATTAATTGTAACAAAATCTATCATATCAATTATTCCTGAATTTGTGTCACATTCATCTAAGCTCATGTATTTTCTAGTTACGAGTATACATTGTTTTATTAAGTCTTTCCAATAAATTAATAAGCTAACCTGTATGACTTAAAATTAATCAATCCCCTTATACAGATTATTTTTTATTTACTAGCAACATTACTATCCATGACACTCGACGCTCTTACAGGACAAGAAAAGTAGGTTGTACTGTACTCATTATTGTCTAAAAAATAGTGATTTCAGAGAAAAAGAAACTAATACGTGGATACTGATCGAATTATATTGTAGTCTATGTGAGGTTTAGCTTTAACAAATAATTTTTGTTATGTCTAACACCTTCGATCATCAGTTAAGTGTTTCTGGATCTACCGCCAAAAAAACATAAAAAAACACCTTACAAAAGTCTCGCTTGCTTTATGATTTAAAATAAAAATATATCGTGAACGGCTATTGTTCCAAACGTTTGTCGTTCAGACGCCTTAACAATGAAACGAAGTGTGATTGTGTCGATTCGCATCGGCGCGTTTTATTAAAATTTCCTTTATTTGTTTCTTGTTTCTCCCTAACAACGGCTTTGCTTGAGTATTGGGGATAGCATTTTTATAATTCACCCGTCTTTAATTTTAAAATGATCGCAATTCTGATAAATTTAAATATAAAGTTTTATTAGGATTATCATAGACGACAGACGTACAGACAGATATTGGAACCGGATGGAGGAGGCCTATGTCCAACGGTGGACAAGCCAAAACCTAACAAGCAAATTTTATTTCTAAATGTTAAAGTGTATTTTTACTCAATTCAAAATAAATGAAACTTATAATCTATTATAATTAAGTTTGGGAAATAAAGGCTATTGCTAAAACTAGGATTATCATAGATCATATTGCCTATTATTTTATTGATTATTTATTATTTTACTATCTAAATATAGTAACGAAGTGATTTTTACCATCTGTCACTTAGATCACTTATTATGTGTGCGTATTTCATCAAAATACTTAAACGAGTTCATATTTATAATATTATTAATTAAGCTTGAAGCTTTAAAATAATTGGTTTGTATATTTTTACCGCTCTCTAGACTTATGCGCATTATCTGACCCCCCGGGGAAAGCACAATGAAGTAAAAAGCTTAGATTAAATATTTAAAACCTATTAACATACTCACGACATCGAGATCACAAGATCGTCACAATGTAAAAGTTTTTACCGAGTCAAACTCGTGTTAACATACATTTTTACTAAATACCTTTCGAACACATTCTTCTGGGTTTTGAGACAAAAGGCATTTATGCTTGAATTAATTTAGTATTCGGTTAAGCAAAAACGTTTTCAGGTATTTATTTATATAAGCTTCTTATAACTTTACATTTTAGATTGTTAAACATCATTGTTTTCAACGTTATTCCATACCATGCTTGAAATAATTAGTCCTAATACTTTTTTCAGTGTTGTTAATGGAATTCATGTTATATCAATAATTTTTAGTCTTTGAATTATATAAGAAGTAAATATGTGCCTGTGAGGCAAACTTTTGGAAGTCTGTCAAACTGTTGGTTGGTAGATCTCTAGCTAGCTACGATACGCTATTTAGCTAGTGATATTATATTCATTTTTATTTATAAAAATAAAACTTTTAATAATAATTTTTATAATCACATACGAATTAAAAAGATGAACTTTTCAGTAAAGATTATGTAAAGATAGTAAATTAATTACTGACATAAATTTAACATTTGTGCTTCCGAATGTTCATTATGATAATAATGGGATGGGTGCGTATTGGAGATTTAGATAAATTATCCAACATTTGAAAATAATTCAAACTGATGCAATTACACTTCCTGGAAGCCTATTCCAGTCATAAACTAATAGGTTTAGGTAAAAGTTCTTTAGGGAATTTGTATTATATCGAGTGTGAGTGAGTGAGTCTTAAGTATTAAAGAACTACTACCCCATTCTTGGAACATTATCGTGGACAGTAAATTATATATCATCCGACTATTCACAAGATTACATATTACGATTACTATTTTTTGATAATGCTTAATGGTATAAATACAAGACAATTATTAAAGTATGATAGTAGTAAAAAATATTAATCAAAACACTATATGATAAGAAATAATTATCAGGTTTTTCTATTCATCGCAGGATGTCGTCCGGCCACAGGCAATATGCCAGAGCTGCGTCATGAAGATCGTTAACTACACGTGCCTATCGATAGATTAATTATTCGCTAAGTTCATAAGGCAATAAATTGTGCATGATACAAGATGCTGGAAGCTAGCCCGAACTTAATATGGTAAGACTGGCATACATAAACGAATAGCTCTAAGTTTCAAGCGATAACTAAATATTGTCTTAAGATTGGACAAAACATAAGTTTTAGAAGATTAAAAAATCATGAGATTACTTTTAATAAAATAAAACTAATAGTACAAAATATTATTATATATATTCATGTAACTAAACAGAACTATTTGATATACAGTTTATATTTACTTTCTTAACCTTCTTAGTATTAAAAGAAATAATTAAAAAGAAAATTAAAATAAATTTAAAAAGTTTCGCTTTAATACCCAAAAATATGTTCTGGAATGCACAGTAGATTATTTTTCAATAAGGTGATTCGATTTTGAAATGACAAAGAAAAACTTGGATTACACGTTATAATAAACTCCTATGATGAAAAGAAAAAGTGCATTGGGATTCCCTGTCTCGTGGGCAGCTAGTCAAAAACCCAAACTATACATTAGGCTGGACTATTCCGTTTTAATATTTCAGTGGTATTGCTGATGACTTGAATTACTACATGTTCCATATACTGTAAAAGTGATGGTGGAAGTAAACTATAAACAAACTGTTTCCTGTTGCATTTAGTGAATATATTAATCGTGAAAAACTATTTTAAAAACTTGATTTAAATTTCAATTTGTTGCGTTATGCAACTCTCAACTCGTCTTGCATTTGAGTCCGTGTAAGCTAATGGATTCTTTCTGTGCGCAACTTAGACTTATAGTAAAGGATATGTCTAAACGAAACGTACCACCGAAATTGACGGCGTGGTTTGAAAGTGATATTTGGCTGAAAAACGATCAAAGAAATCCCATTAATCAAAACCTCTAATAAACAGTTTGGCTCAAGGTTTTTTGTATATATAACATATAACAATTGTAAATTCTAAATTTAAATAAGCTTAAATCAGAGACGATTGCACGACGTTTAAGAAAATAACGTCTTAGATTTCCCAATAAGTGTTTACAACAATAAAATGTGTTGCCGTCACTATTTGTGTCAGTTAAATGAGATTTATAGTGAATCCCGCCGTTAAATCATTTAGTGCGCGTAAAAAACACCTGTTACATTTCTTAGTATGACAATTCAATGATGTAATTGTTTCAGGAATATTCTTCTTTTGATGCCTTCCCATTACTGAAGGCTGGCCGTCGGTGCCATGACGAATCCAATTAAATTGGATGCTTGAAATTAAGTGCTCTTTTCTCGGATCCGAGAAGAGCGGGGTCATAGTAGTGGTGTCGCCCACTCGGATCCGCGCGAGCGTCACGTTCATTTTTTAAACCATTGCCATCCTTAACTCTCGGTTCTTGGCACCCAATGTATGCCGAACACTCAGGTCTGATTTTTTTTTTTAATAAAAAATAATATACATTCATATTTATTTATGCGCTGAAATAAGGCTATTCTATGAAACGAACGTGACGGACAGAAACGCGTAAGCACTCGAGGGGTTACGTAGGTTTTTTGTGTAGTATTTTAGACTAAGGTTCTGTAATGTTTTTAATAAGATTTTGTTATGCACTTCTTGCAGTTTAACCAAAATATTTGTCTTTTTTACTTTTTTCCTTTGCATGTTGCGTGGAAGACGTCCCTTGTAAGGGAAAAGCCGTCCGTTGAATCCCTTAGTATGTTATGTAAAGAAAGAAAGAAAGAACTTTTATTAGACACAATATACAGGAATGTTTCGATAAAGTAGAGTGCACTGTATTACGTTATTTTTGGATAAATTTAAGTGTGAATAAAAAAATAAATAAATAAAAAACCCCTTAGAAGTTTAGGAATTAAAAAAAGTATGCATAGTAATAAAGTCAAAACCATCCACTTTTAAATTTCAATAAAGATTTGAGTGTCGCCAAACAATAATTGAAGGGTAAAATCTAAAAGAGCTTTGAGTTAAAGACGTTTCTATAAAATGTTTTAGTACCTCTCATTTTAAGAGCTTTAATTATAATAAGAATATTGCTGCCCTTTAAAATGAATTCAACAAATATAAAACTTAAGTATACGAATCTATCACATTTTGTAATCGTTTCAATTAAGAAAACAGTTTTTTAAAGGATTGTCACGGTGAATGAAGACAAAAGGTGTGACAAAAGGTAAATGTGAAAAAAGTATCACAGTTGTAGAAAAAGTTGAATTATCTGTATTTATTTTCCCGGAATTTGTATCGACTAATACATGAAGGGTTTCTGCAGAAATTGCTCACGGTGTCCTCCATGTTTGCGGATTGTTTGTATTGAGATTTTAATTTGGATATTATTGAATTCCAGGTGTTTGATATTTTCAGGCCGTCTTCTCTTTTCCGACAATTTTAATAGAGAATGGTGGGGAAATGCGTTACGCATACCCTCTCGCGGCACGTATGCATCCTGGTGAACGTTATGTAGGATTCGCTGCTGTGCATATGCACTAAAACCCCACGGCGCTACCAGCAACAGCCCGAGGCAGGGTAAGGTAACAGTGTAGCCTTGTCCGCAACATTTAGTTTTTACACCTGGAGAGATGCAACAACATCCTTTTAGACATATGTGTTTAGGTAAAAAAAAAAACTAAATAGCCTTTGTATTTCCAAAAAATTGGGTTCAACATCAAGTTGATGTAAAAAGTAATAATATAATATGGTTATACAAAGTAAACCGCAGAGTAAAGACAAATATCAATATTTATAGAGCAGTATTAAAGATTTAATTTAAACGAAAGGAAGAAAACTACGATTTTAAAAAGCTTTTCAAAGCTCATTGTAGCACGTCTAGCGATGCGTCCCCTCCACAGTCATAAAGGCAATTACGCCCTTTCACTTCAAAGTTTCAGGCTTTCAAGAGAACTATCCTTTATCTTTGAGAACTTATTGCTTTCATATTTTAAAAAAGAATAGTAGTATGTAGTTATAATAGTTTTTTGTTTCTATCGGGTGTGTGTATTGACATGAATTATGAAACGAAAACATTTAGCAACGTGAAAAGTAAGTTGAAATTTTTATATGAATTTGTCGCGCTAAGACAACTATATTTTTTTTTTATAGAACAGGGTCCTCAGTCTTCAATTCGTTACAGTCTTTAGATACCTCCCCTCTGCTCCATCTTCACAATAATTCGCTTATCTCAGCTTATCTTAAAATCAGGTGTCTTACTTTATTACACAAACCAATTTACCATCACGAGACGTAATAATCTAACTATAGTCGTAAGTCATTGCTCACTCATGATACATACACTTCTTTTTAAAAAAAATTCTATAACGAAGTATGTATTTTAAATTTAATAATATAGACATGCCTAAATCTTCAATATTTTTGTATCTTCATTCATTTTTAGGCAGGCAGTTGAATATTTGGAACACATTTTTGCAAAAAAATTTTATTCACCATCTTAGGTACGATAGGATATGTCGACACATCTTTTGCAACTTCAAACGACGCAACGACACACTTCACATTTTTTTGTATTCTTTTGTTTTACCACAGACGTATTAACATTTAAGTAAACGAAATGACCAAATGAGACAATACAAGAATACAAGTTTTTCTACTTTTTTACGTTAACATCCACCAGCTTATTAGGAAGCTAATTATAACTAAGTATTATATTATAGGATACACCGTAAAAATGTTGAAAAAATATATATTATAAGTATCGCAAACCAGCGAGGAAATGCTGCCAACGTTAAAGGTACACTGATACAGCGAACAAACTTTTTGAATATGTCTTGATTATCTTTATAATAATTTTTATTTAATGTTATTATTACTTTGTAGGTTAAGAAAATTGTAAACATTGTTTAATTGTATTATATATCTTATTAAAGCAGATAAAAATATTATTCGTACATTTTTGCCGAGCTGTCGATTAGAAATAGTTTTCTCATTACAAATTTATATCTGTCAGCTGTCATCCCTCAGTGAGTGTGGACGTACGATATCAAAAATGAAAACCGTATCTAGCCCAAATGTCAGGACATTTCATCGCAAGTCAAATGTACAAAACTGAAAATAACTTTATCTGAGTGGAGCTTATGAATATTTATTTCCCCCTGCGGTCTCACCAAGTTTGGACACTTAGCACGTTATCAAAGTTTGCTGCATTTAGTCGGAATATTTTTAAGCTTATATACTTTTAATTTGTAGGACATTATACACTTTACTTAAATGCACACAAGTATTTTTAATGTTACAAAAAATATTTTAAATTTAAATAAAAGACATTCTACCAAGAAGAGTTCATATTATTTGACAAGAAACTCATTTATAAGTTATACGAGCCAAGCCCATTGCTAACTCAGGCTTTCTTAGTTTCATAAGCCTGGCGATTTCCTAAATCGTTGGAGTTACATTTCATTATTTCGCTTATATTCTATTGTTGTACGTGGTTAATATGGAGTAAAACAAAAATCTTCTATTAGTTAAAGCACTCCAATGTCCAAGGAACCGTATATAACTATTAAATTTTCAAACCTTTGACTATGTGATTAAACCTATAATAAATTGTTCAATTGAGAAGAACAGCTCAACGACCGCCACACGATTATAAATAGATAGTAATTAATAAAATAATGATACTAGAAAATATATAAACGCATTATCGGTAGGCAAAACAAATTAAAAATTTACGACCTCAGTATCAGCGAGGTAAATTATTTGACAAGAACGCATTAATCTTTATCTCTGTACCTGACTAATGCCTTACCAATCCTGGTTGGTTGGGTTTTAATTAGTGGCGATAAATGTGTGGTCCCCTATCTATTGAAAGGCTGCCGAGTCAACCGATATTAATGTAGACTTAATTTGTGTCCAGTACAGTAAGTAAACACACATTTTTAATTATGATTAATAATTTATTTTTCATCATCGGACGTCCAGGCAGAATACGAAATTCCACCGCATCATCTCGACTTCTGTGTTTCCACGTCCTTTTATTATGGCAGTTTTCGACGGCCCCAGCTGCTATGTGATATCAGCTGCTAACTGAAGTATTTCTGAACCTATCCGACTTTTCGTCTTTCAAGAAAAAGGCGTTCCAATTTTAAAACCCTGGCACTCGCGACTGACATTGAGTCCGTAGCAGCGGGTATACTAAACATCAATTTAACTATAAAATATTTTAAAAATAATGTGTAAATATAGAAGAGCAATACTTTTATTTAATTTAAAGAGTTTTGAAAAGTCGGTTATTATTTGCATTTCGATAAACTTTGATTGGATTTCAAAGTACACAGGCGATTTTATTACGATGCGTTCAGCTTTAACAGTTCCTTTTTTGTTAAATCAAACATGACGAATATACATTCGTCTTACGCGTTTAGTATTAAACGCGTAAGACATAGCTCATATATAAACATTTATTTTTAAAAGTGAAATCCAAACAAACAAAGGCCATAAATTATAATTCAGATCAAACATTCAGCGAATCCTAAAACAAAAATAATAATGAACGGCGAAAATTCTTTCCGCGTAAGCTATAAAGCGAAAACTTCTACAGTTGTTTCGGAACTAATTCATTAAATTAAATTCTCCAAGGAGTTCGCTGTAAAGTTGTTGAAATTATACTTTGTTTGTGTACACGTAAGCAAATGTGACTCCAGTGTCTTTATTTTACTTGTGCTTAATATCAAGGGCGTGTTTCGCGGAGTTTTCATATAATTTCACCAGTTTAGGGTTTCTGTTGGATTTATATCGTGGCCGTGATGTGAGTTGTAGAGAGTTTTAACGTTTTAAGTATCGATATGAGATTAGTGATTTCATATATTTGTACAGTACAGGCGGCAAACTTGCAAGAGGCACAGGAGAAAAAAATGCCTTAAGAAACGCTTTTTTTTATTTATTTAAAATAGTACATATTTCTTAATGAGTATTTAAATTTTAACTAAATGCTTATTCAATATTTATTGTTATGTTTTAATAATTAAAAACCTTTTTTTAGAAATATAATGTTTTAGATCCTTCACGAAACGTAATAAGCAGTTTCAAAGAAAAGTCTTTATAAAGGGTAATTCTTTAGTCAAAATCTCTTTTGACTTTGTAGGCTTCATATAATATGCTAGCACTCAACAAACAGAAATTAGGTTAAGGTTGGTCTTTAAGTCACGGCAGCTACTAAAGTAATGTCTAGTGGGAAAATATATAAGTAATATGTATGTATTTTATAAGATATACACGACGCTGTAAACTAGTTAAATAAGAGAGTTAATTGAATCTCTAGGCAACTGCCTAGCGATGCAATTATTCTATACTATCTAGATATATATCTAAACTATCTAGAAACCACTAATCTACGGTTTTGGAAGTAATAATAATAATCCAAATTGCATCTGCTTTTCGCAGTGTACTTGGTGATTAGTCTTACGTATCTGGCTTATGCCATCTTATAGGGTTTGACAGTGTCGGTATCGTTAGTCTCCACCGTAGGAGCCGTTTTAACAGCACATAGAAACACTTGGTGTAACAAAGTGATTAGGCCACTAAGCCGATACTGCTATTTAAATTAAAGTAAATGATATTAATAACACTTTAATTAGACTCGTCACACGCCTCAACGTTATTACGTTTACTTTGCAACTTGTATTAAGTTCACAGTCCGCGGTTACTTAAACATAGAACGCAATTATACGTACAAGAGATTACTTAAGTTTCTTCGAACTTTCCTCTTTAGTACCACTAGGGAGCCTACTAGGGGTTAATTTGTTCTTTGATACTTAGTGTTTGATGAAAAAGAAAATTTTAGGATATACTAGACAATGCTGGTAATTTCACGGCGAGCTTAGTAAGAATCATATGCGAAATCAATAAAAAAACACCAAAGGTTTAGAGTAAGACCAAACCGCAGTCATACGGCTCGGTCGTTGAATTTTTTTTCATTTTCTTTAGTGAAAGCGTCAGACATTTGTTTCAAAGCCATACAAAACTAATTTTAAATTTAACACGACATTAAAAATTTCGTAAGAAATAATATTAAATGCTTCTAATTTTACATTTACTGCTAAAATCAAGGCCATAGAGCGAAAGAGAAGAACAGTCAATAAACCCTCCGCCACTCTTTTTCATTTTTTTGTTTTACACAATGTTTGTAAGAAGCTGCAACCACTACACCGTGTTCTATATGACATCTTAAATAATTTATATTTAATCACATTAAAATAAGTTAAAAACTATCAAGTAAAAGGTTATTGAACCAATATTCTAAAGATATTAAGAATATTCGTCTGGTCTAAGTACAGTTATGACTTACGAGCAGCTGTCATTGTTTAAGGAGTCTTCATTAGCCTCAGCTACTGGACAAATACCGGCTTCCATTACTAGTAAGCGAGTGATCTCGACAAACATTGCTAAGTGTTCCTCCATACATATCACAGTATAGGCGACTATGTAGCTTCTTAGACTACGAAAGCCTAAAAAGGTGCCTGCCTTGTTACAAATACTAAAAGTGTATTGTATGTTACAGGATAAGGTGTGATATAAAAAAATATATCTATAGAGAACACTGTTGGCCTAGTGGCTTTAACGTGCGACTCTCATCGTTGAGGTCGTAGATTCGATCCCCGGTAGTGCAATGGACTTGCTTTCTATGTGCATATTGTGTATTTGACAATTGCTTAAACGGGAACAAGCTTGCCTAAGACCCAAAAAACGATGCCGTGTGTCAGGCACAGGAGGATCACCTTTTTGTCTATTAGACTGACAAATTATGATCAAACTGATTCAGAATTCTAAGGATCTATAATTTTATACTTGACTTACATAATATAATCCTAAATAAAAAGCATATGCGTAAGTAACAGATCTGAAATCTGTTACGGCCTCTGAAACCGTCATTGAATGGGTAAGTCAGCAAGTTACTATGTGGGCATATGTTTAAGATCTATATCTATCTATCTATATAAAACATGAGCTATACTCAACCATACTTCATACACTGTACACAGTATTTGTTCACATCACAACACGCCAGAGAAATGTTTAATATTATTACGCAAAGCTAAAGACAGACCTAATTACGGTAGTAATAAATATTCACCAGCAATAAACTTTGTGAATAATTTACGATCTTGTAAACGTTTAATTTCGATTCGGTACTACACGGAAGGTCGGTCTAAGACTATCACTTACCATCATGGAATGTAGGGATCGTTTAAATTTGGAAGCTAATTGTAAGGTAGGACTTTCCCTTTGAAATCTATTACACGGTATAACTGCCTTATTGGTAAATCATAAATCATCCGTATCGAAGGTTTAAAATTGAATAATATAGCTTTAATATCATTAGCAGGGCGATTCTCTTAGGCCCAAACCCAATAACATACTATCTCAATCCATTTTTGACCACCTGAGACAGACATCTTAATCCAAATATTGATAAAACTGTGCCAATATCCTATCTTAACTAACACCAGTATTAAAAGTAATTAAAAAGCTATTTGATATTTTTTAAACATAGACCTAGTATTTTAATATTATTTGTACGGTTTTATTTACTTTATTTGGTTTATATTCATTATCAAAAATGAGTGTAAATAGTGAAAATATTGCAATCTATCCGTCGCTAAAAATTGATTGTCTTTATGGGGGTATGGTTATTGGGATTCAGAAAGGAGATCGATCGACTGTCACGGTCTGATCTCAGATTGTTTTCAACCTGAGATTGTGTATTAATTATTGGGTTCGGGCGTTAATACATCAATGAAGTTTCTCTGTAAAGCTCAAAGCCCATACTTATATTATGGTTCCTTTAATATTGACGTAAAATAAAAGCGAAGTACTAACAAGAGAAAAACAACACAAAGAAAATATTGCTCAGATACTGTTGAAATATAGAAGTTTAAGTGAATTGTTAATAAATAAGATTTGGTATTTAATGGGACTGATACTCATAAACTTTAATTTAAATTTCATTTGAAAAACAATTATCCTTAAGTTTTCAGTTAAATAGGAACACAATATCTCGATTAGCAGGCTCGAGGATTTTAAATTAAGGCAGCATAGCCTGCGGCTCTATTCTTGATCAAGTTTTTCGATTTAAAATTTTTCAATTCTAAAAGTTTTCGCTATTTGACGACTCTATCTTTAAATACCATTGTTTTAATTTAGTAACAAATATTATACTAATATTTACAATAATTTAGTATTACTATGTAACCACGTGGGCGGGTCCACAGGGCAAAAAAAGAGAGGTAGACCTGTGGCTAGCTGGGTAGACGAAATCAGAAAAACAACTGGTCCCAACTGTATTCAAGTAGTCCAATCGAGAGAGGACTGTCTGGCTGTCTTTGGAGTAGGCCTTCACCTAAAGAGGAATTTTTACAGAAGAATAATAGTGTAAGTAGGAAAAACTAACACAACTAAATTTAAGATACAAATTTTATTAATAACAAAACTAAGACTAGTTTGTAAGTAAACTTACTTTATCCAACAAAAGGCTTATTATTTTTTTATTGTTTTTTATTATTAAATCTCCATCATCGTATCGTATACGTCATTTATTATAGATTGAAAAGGGTCGGCCTTTTACTGCGTAAAACAATTACAGTAACAATTAATGTTATACGATATCCATCTGTCTTTTTATTTGTCTCTCAAAGCCATATGGTGACAGACGTTGTGACAAAAACTTGTGTCCTATTGTTTCACAGAAATTGTCTGTAATGAGATGTTAATACATCCCACGAGGGACAAAAGATGTCAAGGCCTATATCGTTTTTCTATATTATATGTATACGTGTTGCGAATAATTTTCATACAACAGACGCCCTTCCAAACCAATTTGATTTAGGGTTCTTTAATAGAAAAAGCTACTAATTATTAAAAGTCCGGCAACACATTAGCGAGCGTTACGGGCAAGGCTTACGGGGAAACCAACGAATGTTGAACGAATGCTCGCTGTGTAGCATGTTACATTACTCCTCGTTACGTTGGTCAGTTATAGATTAAATGCAAAATCCCAATATATACGTTCAGTGTATAGTTCACAATATAATCTTGTAATACGGTAGCGACAAAATGGTGTCGGCATTTCACAAAAAGGCGTATTTTTTTGTATTGCAACATGTATGCTTGTCGCTGTGATGAGCATGTGTCTGCCCTTTTTGTTGGCCATAGATTAAAAAATATCAGATATGCTTCATGTAATATTGCAATAGTTAGCCATGTTGATATGAGTATTCTTCAAAAGATGCTGACTACAATTATTATTATATTCATGTAATTAAATCAAAATATACACTTCACTCGCTTTCTCGCATGTAATTAATATGTGTAGTTTGCGTCAACCTATTTTGTACTAAAAACAGCATATCACGTACGAAATGATACTTTACATCAAAGAAAAGAGCGCATAGCGGACCATCTTGTCCTTTTCAGAAGAGAGCGAACAAACCCTTCAACAGCTTGCACTCGCTACCAGAACGCTCGGAAGTGCGTTGCCAGCCTTTTATCAAATGGTATGCCCATTTTTAAAGGACCCTGAGTCGAATTGGTCAGGAAAACGCTCAGCCGTGGAACGGCGGACGTCAAGGTGATACGGATGGTATTTAGTATTATGCTTTAACGACCGATGATGAAACTCAGCTGCAGGTATTAGTCCGAACAACTCCTCAGAACACACTCCATCGTAAATGCGGTAGAAGAGGCAGAGATCTCACATCTCATCTCGTATCCCATCCGGATCAAGCCGCTCGAAATAAGTTGTCAACGAAACGATCTTCGTTAATTATGGATATCGAGAACTACATCGACATACTATTAAAACTGACGGTTCTATGGCAGTTGTTAATCTGTGACCACGAAATTAAGCCGACAAAGGATCCTCAGTGCGTGCAAAATTCACACATTTTGTACGTGAATGACACAAAAACGGTATTAATTACTATTTAATAACTGCGGTCCCTTTACGAGTATGTTTTTAATTTTGTTAGTATTAAGTTTCAAAGGCATTACGCGTTGGGTAAAAAAATATTAACGAACTTATACTTTATTCAAAATTGAACCTTGTCTAGTTTGCACTCGATATTCCTCAGAATATTTAATTTTAATAAGATTCTAAGGAATGGAGAGCACAACATTCACGTACTAAGAAATTATTCATATCGCGAGCAAAACAACACAATAACCGTATCGTAACAAGCTGCAGTATAATTTTATTAATCCTCACTTAACTATTCAGAAGACGCGCCGAGCCGTGTTGAATACTTTCCTCTAACATAGTTAAAGGATTAACCGGAGCAAACTCTAAATATTCGCGAAAACAAGTCTTCTCTCGTCGGCTTTGAAGATATGGAGCGAGCATCTTTCTCATGTTACCTTACTTTAGTCAAAAATACCCAGTGGAAAGACTCAAAGTGTATGAAGCGAGAATTTGCATTATCATTACATTGATGTAAAGGTGACCTTCAGTTAAATTAAAACTTGTTTAATATATAATATGATTAAAAAGATAGCTGCATCAAAATTTAAAAAATTACTGAAATTTTAAACTTGGAAAACGGCAAACTACTGCATTTTCTGACCTACATCAAAAAGAGGGTAGACCCTAATCCACAATACTTGACTAAATTTATTTTGGAATTATCAGGAGGCACGGGCGAGACGCTCATTATTTTTTATAGAACAGGGGGTAAATGATACCGCCCATGGACACTCAATGCTCGGGCTTCAAAGAGCGTTGCCGGCCTTTCAATAATTGATAAGCTGTTTTCTTGAAGGACCCTAAATTGAATTGTTCTGAAATACATCAGTGTGCCTCTGATTCCACATAGTGGTGGTGCGCGGCAAAATATACCTTAAAAAATGCTCAGTTGTGGATCGATGGACTTCGAGGTGATACGAGTGGATTTTTTTATTCTGCCTCGAGGTCCGAAGGTGAAACTCGGCTGCAGGTATATAGTGTAAGTGAGGTATATATAAGTGAAATCCATGGACAAACAATGCCAGAAGGCTCCCCAGCCCCAGCCTAAAAAGAAATGGCTTTTCATGAGGACCCTAACAACTGAATATCACATATATTTTTAGAAGCTCACGTTCTCTTAGCGCGCTCTACGGTCTACTTTCCTAAGGTCTAACAATAAGGGTACCTCTAAAGTTAGCTTATACTATGTCGTGTTTCTTAAACTAATTAATCCAATGAGACGTCTTCGCACTAACGATGCTCGTCGTTTACAATCCCCCGATATTCTCCTTGAGAAATTGTATTTCTGAAATCGGTTCTCAGGGGCATTATCTTACATTATACTGTTTAATGAAGCTTTATCAAAGGTATCGGTGGTGGTATATTTTTTTTTGTATTTATTTCATGATCAGCCTTCTGTCCCTGACACATAACTTATCGGATGTTCTATATTTATGAATATAGAATATTTATATATTTATATATTCCATTTATAGGAATTTTGGAAAAGACACCAGCATCATCCTATCACGTCGGAAAAAAAAATCACGTCGGGGTCACCATTTATGATCACGTCGGGGTCACCATTTATGGGATGTTCTATATTTTTATAAATCACAACCCATTTTTATCTTTGTTAAATTGATATATTTCTTCACAAACAACGGTAATTAATTTATATTCTGATAGAAAGGCTCATAGGAAAAATACATGCTCACTCGGCTTAAAAGTCTGTTCTGAGTGACGTCTGTTTTCTTCTTTTCTAAGTGTCCTGTATTTATATTGCTACATACATCAAAATCGTATAGAAAATACTACACCATATAGTATGTACATTTTAGTGCGTATCTACGATACGCTACAAACTTTTTGGGTCTAAGGCAAGCCGGTTTCTTCACTAAATTTAAAGCGCAGTAGAGCTCTTCAAAGGGCGGTACGCTAGCTTCTCGCGTTTCCTTTTTAGCAATCTTGAAACTAACGTAGTAGATTTTGATATAATTCTGGTGACAATTTTAAAAAATTGAGCGTGCGCCTTGAACGAGCTGCACATTCGCGGCACATTCGCCAGATGTGGACGCACCCTTAGCCTACTTAAAATTCATTTAATTGTTACTACCTAAATATTTGCACAGAATTCGCATCTAATCCATACTCAATCGATCAATTTATTACGGCACTGTACATATTTTATTCAAATACTTGTTAATAAACAACAAGAAGACATCAGTAAATAATAAAACAAAGAAAATTTGATGAATGAAGGTCGTTGTATGATTTATTTCTTGTCTTGACGGCCAATTGATCCAATCTAGTCGCGTAAACAAATTGATAGTCTAAAAATATTTGTATCCTATTTTAGATTTGTTTGAGAAGTGGCAATAGGCAAGTAGATGATCAGCCTGCGGTGCCTGCACACGCCGTCGACTTTTTGGGTCTAAGACATGTCAGTTTCCTCATTTCATTCCTTCACTGTTCAAGCGAATGTTAAATGCACATATAGACAATCCACGGAAATTTTCGTCGGTTTATTTTTTCTAACTGTTATGATATTATCATTATTAAAAATGCTTTATTAAACTATACAACAATTGGTTAGTTTACATTCCTGAATATTAGTTAAGTTAGTTTAAGTTTTAAACAAAATTTAAGTGATTTTTTTTTCTTTTTGGTGGTCTAATTTTTGTATGAAAAAAATTAGACATATTATTTATTACAAATATTAATAGATTAGGGTGTATGCCTCCTCCATTTTTTCCATTTTTCTTTGTCTTGAGCAACTGTTATGTTACCGTTATTAGAAATTAAACAATTTAAAATTATATTTGTTCAGATAAAACAGGTTATGAAACATAACTACGGAAGACGGCCTTTTGCGGCGAAATGTTTTATATTTATGAAATTCAAGTCTATAAAATCTACGCGTCATAATAGACATCGTTAGGGAGTGGGCCGTCCGTTTGGGCGTCACTTTTTCAAGTCATTGCGTCAATCGTTTATCACAACGTCTGTTGTGTCAAGTTGTACGATTAAAATGTTAGGAGCTATGGAGCTGTTGTTTTATGAAATAGATATTAATACTTTTTATGGAATAAAAAATTTACCCTTTCACTGCAAACGTTAAAGACTTAATACACCTGAAGCTAATCCAGCCTTCTCAAACATCTTTTATAGAAAAGTATACTCACCAGATTTTAAGTAAAAGCGATCAACACCCACTCTAAAGTTACTTTTGTAACGAAATACATCATTACTTTCTGTAATTATAATGTTTTGATGTGAAATTAAAAAAACAATTTACTTTAAAGTAAAATGAACATCACAAATTAATAAATAAACTACAAATAATATTAAAATACATCTCTATAGATTTATTGTGCCGAACTTAGGGGAGTAATTTCGGACGTCAGCCTCATTAGTTGAGGTAAACTGATCAAAATTTTTCCAGTCATTTCCCCATACACTGTATAAAACTTTCCAATATACTGTGAATATACACGTATTTATATATCTGACATCATTTTACAGCAGGTTTTTAAGAGCGTTTTCTATAATATAGATTCAAGTGTTTTAATATAAGAATCCTGAGAAAACTCAAAATAGTTTTATGGTTTAAATAATGAATAAAACAATGTTTTCCAAAATCTATTTCAACAAATATATTCGGTTTATAATAACAATAGTTATTCATTGTTAATCAGTGTGTTTCTGGGTCAGTACGAATTGCTAAGCGCCCATCGATACCTTAAATCCGTGATCGCAAGTGCGGAGTCGGCCTTTAAGTATGAGCAATTTAACTTTGTTTTAAAAAATCAGTGGAAAAGCTTTATTATAAAAATATTGTGAAATCTTTATTTTTAAGATCTAGAAATATCTTCATTGAAACTATAACATTAAGATACTGTGTGAAAATATAAAACTCTCTTTCGAAGTCAGTTAAAGGGGCTGTGTAATTAATCATCCAATTATCTTCCTTTCGCTATAGAAAAAGCTCTCGTCAGCGTCTGTAAATCAATTCCCCGATAGTCACGTGTAATTGACTCGTTCATTTCCGAGCTAAGCCTCTTTTTGCACAGTTCGTATATAATAATATAGGTTTTTTCAATAAACACTTGTTAAAGTCAATGAGAATGTAGAACGATTATGTTTTGTCTGTAATGCATTCGTTCTCGACTCCGATTACAATGTAGTTCTTGGGGTGAGATTAAAAAAACAAAACACAGTCAATAGTATCAGAATAAAACGTGTCGTTCAATATACATTCGTACTTCCCGGTATTTTTATCGATCTCTGTATTACTTGGAAACTTGGATTTTAGATTGGGTTGCAAGGAGTTCAACCTGCTTTGGGCCGAATAATTATTTGTTTCTTGAAAGGAGACTATGCAGGAATTTATATGAGGAAACTGATCACATTTTAGTGCGAATTCGCTAGTTTGACACATGTCTAATTGTATACTTGCCAGCGTTCACACACTCGCTCACACACAAACACACACACATGCTCACATACACACACAAACACGCATACTAGAGATAGAATAAGTCAATAGCATTTCTTTTTAGAATTTGTATAGATAAGGGAAGAAGCGAGTCAACCCCAACACAAATGTCTCTTATCTACATACGGGGGTTGTCTCATACTCATTTATTGATGTAAAAAATTGAGAAATAATTAAAAAAAAATTAATAAAAAAAAAAAAATGAAAAAATAAGTGTTAATTTTTTCTTGTCAATAAATACACGTAGAGTGTAATTACTTAATCATGATTCTGTTTAATCTATGAAATATAAAAATAATAAACAAAAATTACTGTGTGTTCGAATACTATGCTGTTATACTAGATGTTATTCGAAGAATCTATCACCAACTCCTAAATACAGACAAAATGGCGTCATATCCGGCAATTTATCACAATTTCTATATTTAACGACCCCTTAACGCGCCCTCTGCCAAAGCTCATTAAAGGCTTTTAAGCGATACTTGAACCGAAACTACTGTTTCGGCTAAGCTTACATCATTATTCTTCACAAATAATAAACGTCGCTTTTTAAGACTAAGTCTAAAGTCTTTAATTAATAAAATTCTTATCGTAAATACAAGCAAAAGTATTAAAAACCAAATATTAATAAATTATCTAAGAGTTGGATAATATTTTAATTGTCAATTAGGTGTCCTCAATCAACTGTACGTAACGAAGGCATTCGAGGTATCAAAAAGAAATTCCTAAGTTATAATAAATGTATTTTTAAAAATAAAACTCGAATTATATAATTGCTAGAAGCTAACTTTACAAAGAATAACTTATTTCTTGAGAAAGTTCCTGATTAATTTGACGTAATATTTTTATTAATTGATATCTTTTTCATTTACATTTTTATTTGTTACGTGGCCGATGTATGTGGTCCTATAATTGTTACAACTTTTTGACAGGCCACCATAATAACTTTTAAAAATAAAATAGTTTCACCGTAAATAAAACAAACTAGGTTTGACAAGAATTATCCTATCGGTCTGTGATATTGTAGGCTTTAAATGTGTTAAATAATACTTCTCTGTACAAGTCACGATATTTCAAAGTAAAAATCTTGCTTATGGTGTAAGGTGACCTTAAATGCCTTAAAGGGTATTATTTAAACCTTGTAAATGTATTAACGCCCGACAACATCAGGTTTTGCATATATTGCTAATAGTGCGGGTCGACAGATCTGTAGGACAGGCTCGTCGCCAAGATTAATGACCCTGAGTCAGGCGCACGTGACGTCATCATTGTGATCGTCACTAAATTGAATTTGTACTCCCTCGAAGGCTCTATGTAGTACTAAAGCTGAAAGATATCTAAAATAATATATTTAAAATTTCTGAGCAAATATGTCAATATGAATGTAACGAATGGTGCAAGATGTTGTGTGCTTAAAACATGTGTTCTGTGTGATATTTTTCACAGTCTTCATTTTCATCCGCACATCTATAATCCGTTGTTGTCTTTGATTAATCAAGGTTTGGTGATTGGTGAATATAATTTAGTAAAGCATTGAATTAATTTCCCAACACCTCATAGAAGAAAATTAATAGAAAGTTGAAAAAGATCATAGTTATAGTCAGTAGGTAGATTTTTTTTATCCTGAATAAAAACAATCACGCTGTAGGCGTTTAATTTAAATAGTACATTATTTACATAGTTACATTGGCTAGCATTTAATCAATTTTTTAATTTGGAACTAATTGGAACATGGAGCTTTAAAAATCAACATCATGATCATCACAACAACAGCGATGTTTAGTTAGTGTAATTTTTCGAAAAACAAAAAATATCACAGTCAAGTTACAAATCGTTTGTAAATTGATTGCATATTTTGTTAAAAAATCATAACTTTAGGTTTAACCGAAGTTTTCAATAGTTGTGATACAATATATTTTCAGACAATAGGATAAGTCGACAAAGGCTTTACAACCAATAACAGAAACCCCGAAAATGTTTAATTAAAATACCGGCTATCCTTTGCCCTTTCAACTTGAAAATTTTTATTTGCCTTTCGGTCGATTTTCTCTTATTTTCTTGGGTAAAATTCACACAACCGAATGCACTCAATATCCGGTGAAATATTCACATCCGGCGAATCGGTTCGCTGAATTTCAAAGGAGCAAATCCTAACACAGTTATACAAAGTGATACAAACAATTCACTTATTCCCTGGTCACTATTTCGTTCATTTGCCGTTTGAGGCAAGTAGGTCAAGGATTTTTAGTCTCAAAATTTCTGTTTGTTCAATTGTTAAGCCTAATTTTCCA
This sequence comes from Pieris rapae, assembly GCF_905147795.1. NCBI lineage: Eukaryota > Metazoa > Arthropoda > Insecta > Lepidoptera > Pieridae > Pieris > Pieris rapae. The sequence continues at coordinate 9,733,516 of NC_059511.1, read as the reverse complement.
CTTAATAATTCTAAGCTAATTATGTAGTAGCTTTCTATTCCGGCTAGTAATGTAGGCGATTTTCTACATTGTATATTGTAGAAAATATTAAAGACTTTCAAATAAACATATACGTTTTAATAGACGTCTAAATGGATTCACATGTTCAAGCGATAAACCAAAATATCTAAACTAGGACAAAATTATTTATACCCGATTCGTACATAATTCAGGGGTTGTCCAAAATAAGCGCGAAATCGTTGCTATTTCCCGGCGAGTGTCCACTGTCGAGACATTGACACGTCCGGCCCGGGACGTCTAAACCACTGTGTGGAAAATTTAAACGGAACTTTTTTCACCACTGTACATTCAATATTTCTCATTGCTATATAAATTTCAACTTGAAGACAAAAATTCGTATCCATAAAAAGTTATTACTAAAAGCTTTGATAAAAAATTAAGGCGATTTTGATACTATGATTGTTATTTATTTACGACTCATTTACCATTTATAATGAACAAAATAATTGTAAATCCATCACATTTAACTGTTTGACAAATTATGTTAACGCTGTGACGAAAACAAACAAATGAACTACCTCGAGTGATTTATTTTTTATGAGTTCCTATGGTGAAGGTTTTCTATGAGCTCGGCTCCGATTTTGTGACTGAAGAATCTAATCACTAACTTTCAATAGCGATATGATGACTGCATTGTTGAGTATGTACAGTGCACCTCCAAGGTTTCAATATGAGCAGTAAGGATGGAGGCTTGGTAGAGATTACAAAAACCTTACCTAGATTTAAGAGTAAAAAGATTGATTGATGTAGCAATTCGTACAAAAATTTAATCTAACTGCATAGTGTTTTACTGATGTAGGTTATACCGAAATGGATTTTAGGATATGCCGCTGTAAGCCAAATTCAGTTTGGAACTAGCACTAATTCTAGTGTTATTGCAACTACTGTGCGCTTTTGTCAAACCGTTCCAAATTTATCGGGTACCGGCTGGGACCCAGCCAAACTGTGTGTTAGGAATTTTGTATATATTAATTACATCGCCGATAATATTTGCGCACAAGTATTAAACTGATAAACATGACGCTGAATTTTGTTTTATATTAATTAACGCGTAAATTAATCGATTAAATATATAATTAATTTAATTAAAGTTTAACAATTGTAATTCAGTCATAACAATATATTTCCGTAAGAAAGGAAACATTCTTAGAAATTATAATTTAATCCATATTTTAGCATTTAAACTTTCCGAGTAAAATATGCGGACCTGAAAATACCCAGTTGGAGTGAAGTTTCAAACTTTTAATAACAGGAATAAGATTTCAACACTAACGTTTTGTACATTTTATTATACGGCTTCGCATATTTCAGCCAATTATAATTGCTTAAATTATAACATAACTATTGGATGGACTTCCGTGGGTTAATGAATAATAAATATAAGTTTTATGTTACTAAAGAAATAATCGGTTAATCAATCAGTTTCATTTTTTTTTAACTTCTGCAATTATAATCATTTTTTTAGCGCTCTAACACACATTGGCGTCACCTATATTATGTCATCGTGTGTTAGGTTTTTTTTTTCGTTACGGACTTTCTTGAATCGGTCGCCGCGCTCAAAGCTTGCGATAAAATGCAATAGTATTTATAATAGATTAATAAGGTTCTTAGATTTTTTAACTAATATTAAGAGTCATGCGTTTATCTTTAATACAGTCTTATTAATTAACAACAAAAGTTAGAAAAGGTTAAACGAGTAAAGCTCCTACCTCCGTAAAATGTATTTATACCACCAACCTTAGGTAGTCTTTTTAGGAAGTTGTAATACTGAATTCTACTTTTAGATCTGAAGGATAACATAAAAGTCATTGAAAGGGTTACGTTTAAAATAACAAGTCGTTTGGCAAACTTTTATTCTCAAAATTTAATGCCTCCCTGTGCAGCAATAGGAATGTTTTCTTTCAGAAGTATGCCCTTGGGTTTATCTGGGGTAATGCCAAAAGAATAACACATAAAATAAATTCTTATACAAACAAGACTTTTACAACTGTTTAAATTATAGTTTGCACGGTTTATAACATCAGGAAATAAAAGTAACGTTTGTACAAATGTATTATTTATCGATATATATGCACGTATGATACAGGATTACAATGCGTATAGTTATGTTTATTTACTTACACAGTTATTTTTAATATCCATGCAATATTAGGAGATATAGTAGGACGCACTCTTCCTCACTCTTCCTCTACTCTTTTTCATGACATCATAATATTTTTATCACTTCTTGGGTTTGCCTTTTCTCTTGAGGCAATTTTTGGTGAACTTCGGCATTTGCGCTGTGGTCTGTTCATCTCAATATCTGTATTTTGCAGAATCTTACGAAATTTATTAGAATTACGAACCTTAAAAATTCTAAGAATGTTCCGAAAAAATACAAAAGTAAACACAAAAATCTCTCATGTTTGAAGATTAACCGTTATTAAAGATTCTCAACTATGGGTTTTCTAATAAACCGCATACTTTTCGAAGTATTGCCATACAAGCGGGGTTTATGTTTTTTACATCAATATTAAACAAATCCTTTATTATACATTGATGAAATATTATCTTATAAAAATATTATGTTGTGGAATAATATTTTGTGTTTTTATGAAGGAAGGTTTTAAAATTCCATATTAATTATATTATTAGTAAGTAATACTTATACCCTTATTGGTCGTTGTATTTGGTGCGCGGTACAAAACTGAATTTTTTGCAAAGTTAGTGTTGATGTGAGAAACATGATATTTTAATATATCTATACAACAGTCTGAAAATCACTGTAGTATTGACGAATCAATTCGATTTAGGGTCCTAAAGAAAAGAGCGTACCAATTCTTAAAAGGTCGACATCGCACTCGCGATTGTCATTGAGTGTCCATGCCCTTTCGCCCCTGTTCTACAAAAAAAAACAATAATAATTGTTGAGAAAACTCAAATGTATAATACGTTGTTAGTGCGACAAGAAATCTAATTAACTATAGAAATAGGTTATCTTGCGTGATGTAATCTTATTATCCGAAGACACAATTAACTCAATGAAATGCTATCTTCATTATCTGAAGTGTTTTCTTAAATTAAGATCTCTACGAAACCACTTTACAATGTGTAATCTATTTTCCATTAAGGAATGTATTATACGTCTTCTACAAAGCCTTTTCAATAAAAGTAACAGGATATTTGGCAAGTAAAGATCTTGATATATTTTTTATTCAATTCGTATAATATCCTTTTAAATATGTGTGCTACTATTTACATGAATCCTGAATATGAATGAAACAACCCTGTATCCTATGTATGATCAACATTTATTATGCACTATTTTGTACATCATTTCAATATTGTTTTTGCTAATGTCACTACCTTGATAGTGCAGAACAAAAAAAACAATTCAACATTTATATTATGTGCTTAAAATAATAAAAAGTAATTTTGTTCTTCTTATTAAAATAAGGAAAGAGAGAGGTTAAATCAAAATTTAACCTCTCTCTCTCTCCACGCCGTCTACAGCTTGGACTTGCGGCTTCTATTATTAGTCCATTGTATCTCTTAATATCAAATAAGTGTAAAAAATATGTTTTATAAAAAAATCGGTAGATTAACAGTCTCCAAAATGTTTTTTTTTTAATACAGGAGTTACACTAGCAAGTCAGGACTCCAAATCAGTGAATTACTACATAATTTCAAATAAAAATAATGTATATAACTCTAGAATTTAATAATAATCAAGCGATATTAATAGAGGTCAGTAATTTCGATATGTATCTGTTATTTTAGTAGAAAAACAAAATTATAGCATTGTGCATCAATTCCAATCGTACGCATTATAATTTACAAAAACCTTGTTATCTCGCAGGCCCATTTGTTCCACCTTGTCGCTGTTGGGTATTAGCACTTTCTATTAATATTATCATATAGAAAATTTGACGTAATTTATTGATTTCTATGTAGTGTGACCATGCATTGAAGTTTTAATACTGCTTATTATTTGCAAAAAAAAAAATACACGAATTAATTTTGCGACTCTTTCAAGTTATTTAAAATAGACCCTATATAGTTTCTTAGCAGTTCACCGAAAAATAAATATAAATGTAATCTTGAAAAAATAAATGTAATCTTATCTTGGAACGATTGAAAGTTCAACATGGTTTATTATTATGACTTCAGACGTAATAAGTGCATATATTTATAGTTATTAAGCCTTAAAACCTAAATTATAATGTGTCATGATTATATGTTGGTGAAGCTTCTATTATGAAAGTTCACACCAAATATCCAATTGAGATTAATACCGTATTAACTTTTCTACAAAAGCACCAAGCTACTCTATTTTGTAAGTCTTTCTTAATGTGCCACAATTACATTTAAGACAAAACTTAAAGCTTGGTCACCCCATTTTCATCACATTTTTATCCTGCACCTGTAATCGTTTTATTGTTACCGCTATCTTAAAATTAAACCAAAAGGACAGGTGCGAATCCTCGCCCAGTGGGGGTCCCATACCTGTCTACCCATAACCTTAATTGATAGGAATCGTTAACCTTTAACCATCGTTTCCTCACATAAATATCGATCTAATCTCGATTTTTTTTGTCGTTATTTTTTTAGTTTTATTTTCGGGTGCCTTCAACGATGTATTCGTAATAAACAGGCCATTCGTTGACATTTGATATTATTTGTGATTGAGACGGCGATAGTTCGGTATCTTGGCGCCGTCGATTTGATTATGTGATATTTAATTATATATCAAGCATCTATCATCATTTGAGCTCTTTGAAATTTGAATTTTTCTTTGACTTATATTTCTTTTGCTTATATTGCGACTTGATAATACTATGATATAAGGTTATTTTATTTATTTATTATAACTTTGGTGGTACACATACGACCAGATAACATGAATTATTAAGAAGGTAACAAGCCTTTCGGTGAACAAGGGATCTCTTCCAAACAGAGAACCCTCTCGATACTCCAGGCATCCCATAAATTCATTTGTTCCTCCTTTCCATAGAACGCATTTTGGTCAAACCTCACTGTTCAGAATTGACAAGTCCAGTGTATTCTGATAAACGAGTTGGTTGGTCTGGAAATCCATAGTTGCTCAATCACACATTAAAATCGATTTTTGTTTAGTTTCTTGTAATTTGATTTTTTTAATGAGTAGTTTTTTGTTTTGTTAAATATTTCTTATGTTTAATAATTGTATGATCTCTTCGTGTGTCATGTTTGCTATAGTCATATTAAAAATTGCTTTTTGTGCTTCCTTAACAAACAAGAAAAAAAACAGGGAACAGAGAAAAATAAAATTAACAAAAATATAAGTTCAGAAATTAATATTTAAGTTCTGTATTTGTAAAATATTAATAACAAGGACTGACAAGACTATCATTTTAAGGATGATATTACAGCGTTTATAATTATTATGAGTTCCTATAATGAGGAACGTTAACCCTGGTATGCCTGGATCACACTTTTGTTCTCCAACTAAACACCAATCTGTATTCGCAGTATAGGAAATCAAAATTTGGTCTATCAGTCCGTTGGGTTGCCTCTCTCCCAATATGTCGAGTGGGCCGATGGCTGGTCATGCTTTGTACTCATGAACGTGTGTTACCTGTGGTGACTTTCCGGACTTGGAGATATATAGCTATGTTGTAATTATTTTCTGCATTCACCTTGATACTACTAACACTCAAAGTGCTAATCCCCCAATATTGCGAGAGCGCTTTGCACCATAGAGGTGAAAATTTAAGTTTTGATTTTATTATTAATTATTTTTTATTAAATTACAACAATTACCAACAGGTGCCAACAAACGGTTTCAACAAAAAATAAGACATACTGAGAGTTTATTGCCGGCTCTTTCCGTCCGTCTTACGTCCTTAATTTGAGAACTGGCAGCAAATGTAAATTTAGAACCTTTATTTTTTGTTACTGACATTCATGTTACCTATATGAATAAATAATATTAAATTTCAATTCAATATTAATAATGACTGAAACGTTGCATGTGTCTACAGTAATGGACAATGAACATATTTGAAATCTTATGCTTCAGTACGTAAAACTAAACACAATATATAAATCGTAAATATGAAATTCATTAGCCGCCCTCTGCCCTAAGTTTGAAGTATGTCGCCTGCCGTTACGAAATAAATAATATACGATGCTAGTTGGCAGTATTAATATACCCATTCAGCTCACTTGCGCTTGTGCATTATTTGATATGTGTAAAGGCACCCGACTTTGTCTGGGACTGAAAAACACTCAATATATTATTATATTATATTTGCCACCGGTATAATTGTTTAAATGTAATGCAAGTTTATCTAGAAAAATAAAGTATTTTTTTTATATTACTGCTAAATAATAAATACAAAATGAATTTAATGTTGCACAAAAATTATTTTTATTTATATCATATAACGTTTTAGATGTACTTATAATTGATATAGTATCTGGATGTAATACAATTATTTGCCAAGTTGTAGTGATTTTATTTAAAGTGACTATTTATGTATCACTTTCCCCATTGTTTGAAGAAGCAAAATCTTCTGTCAATTTATGTTTCTATTTAATAAAAATAGTGATATAAAAAGTGTTTTTCATTTTTTTTTACATAACAGGGGGCAAACAGGAGACTCATCTGATGGTAAGTGATAACGTAGCCCATGGACACTCAATGCCAGAGGGCTCGCGAGTGCGTTGCCGGCCTTTTAAGAAGTGGTACGCTCTGAACCTGAGTCGAATTGGTTCGCAAATACTTCAGCGGGCAGCTGATTCCACAAAGTGGAATTTTGGAGAATATGGCCGTATTTATACCTCCTCAATAAACAGACAGCTTTTCTACCCTTTTGGTATATTATTGAACTTATACCGCATGTACGGAATCGCTGGCTGAGAGCAATATCTAGAATTTTATGGATAAAATTGCCAAACTTTTTTGGCATTAAGCGCAGTCTATGGAGGCAAATGTATTGATAATACTTGGCATATTGAATAGTTTGAATAGGAAAAAGTTGCGGATGTATTAAAGTCCTGATATTTTTCATATTTGAAAGTTTTATGTGTTTTTTTAATCGGCTATTTATTTTTACGATTGTTGTCTAGCGTAAAATTATGGATCAAACAGTGAAGTATACTGTAATATGGGAATATTTGCTTATTGACATATTTATAATATATACCACTTCAGTTAAGGATCACTTTGAAAAATTCTAATTTCTATTTCGCACAGAAATAAAACATTTATAAAACAGTCAAGTGAGTTAACAATTCAATATCTGATGTGTTAGTTTGTAACGTATCTCCTTAAATTGAGCTGATCAGATTATAATCTAAATTTATTTTTTAATATCAAAGAAATAGTAGAAAATCTTCTCTTTCTTAAAATTCCTCTAGGTAAATAGAGAAATGCATATTTAAAAATATAATGACAAATACTTGATATAAAAAGGTTTGAGTTACATACACGTCTTAAAAATATTGCCCTTCACATTAATTCGAAATGTTTTTACAGGCAATTTCAATCAAAATCGAGGTAAGTTACGTATTTGTACTAAGAGGCTCTTTTAACTGTCAATCAAAGTCGAAAAGGTCCTGGTAAATGGTCAAAACAGGTGCATAAATGTTTATAACCGACAGAGATCGTAAATCGCTTAAAACCTCCTTTGATAAAAACAGTGGTTTTGTTTTAGTAGTAAGAAATATTCAATGCAAGAGTCTTTCCTCCAATTCACTGAATAGTTAGTTAAAAGTGAGTATCTTTTTGGGTTGTAGGTACAAATATAGTGACGAGACGGTGCTGGTGACAGCAGAACTAATACTTTCTTTGTAATACAGCGAAGAAATTTTGTCAGATTTAATTGACCTAAGCCAAAGAAAAGAGCAGTGTTCGCCTAGTGGCTTCAGCGTGCGACTCTCATACCTGAGGTCGTAGGTTCGATCCCCGGCTCACCAATGTACTTTCTTTCTATGCGGGAATTTAACTTTCGCTGGAATGGCAAAGGAACATCGTGAGGAAACCCACTTGAGGAGACCCCGTCCACGGCGTGTGTCACAGGAGGCTGACGGCCTAGTTTTCTCTTAGATTGACAAATGATCATGAAACAGATTCAGAAATCTGAGGCCAAGACCTAAAAGAGATTATAGTCAACTTCAAATATGATATTAAAAACAATAAAGAGTTGTAAAAAAAGACCTGTTGAAAAAAAAAACATAAAAAAATAATATAAATTGTTTATTAAATATTGCATGTCAATCTTTAACAATGTAAAAACTTATCTAAGCCTAGAATGTACCTCTTGCAGTCTTTAGAAATAACACAATAGCAGCGCATTGTAGATAGCAATGTTACGCTTGTAGATGTCTAGATAAGACGTAGCCAACCTAGAACACTTACGCACAAAAAGGTTTATTATAGAAGATATCAGAGTGTAATTTATAGCCTAAAGCTCTAGAGTAAAGGAAAGAATTGAGTTTACTTACATAAAAAAATCTGAATAAAAAATGGTAGTAAAGTATTTTTTTATAAATAACGCTCCAAAATACGTTAATTTAATAATAATATTATAAAAACTAAGATTTTTGTTGTTGACTCAATTTTCAATGTTAGAAACAAACTATATTTTATATTATAGTGATAAGTACTTGTATAAGATGTTGACAAAAAGTCAACTAAATGTGATGTTTATCGCTACTGATACACTGTTTCTACCGAAGAAAATAATGTCTACTATGCTCATAAGATTATTTATAGCCTAAAGTATCATGATGTTTCTCGTTAGTACGTAAACCTGTAAAGTTTTGTTGTTCCAATATAAAACGATTTAACGACGAAAATTAAATCATAAAGATATTTAAACACGTTCGAACTGGATTTTACTTTGTCATCTTTCAAATGTTTCTAGGATATTTTAATATTTAAAATGCGAAAAAAGCATTATCCAATTTCTTTAATATCTTCTCGTGGAATTTCATTTCGATTAACTAGAAAACATTCAGCATTCACTTACGATTCAATATTTAGATCTGATTTGAGTAATTTGTATTTGTTGTGTTCAATATATTGTTTGAAATCCGAAGCACAAGCTCAATTGTACAACTAATTGCATTTTGACATACGTGCGTCATAGTCTGCTAATTCTTACTTTCGAATGTTAAAAACTCTACTTATAATCTGGTAAATATAAATTAACTTGTAATAAATCCGGTCCTACTACTTTAATGTACAGACTGTTACTGAATTTTCATGCAGGTATGATTTCGGATTTAGGATAATAAAATATTAAATTGAGCATATTTTGGTGCCTATCTGAAATCATACCTGCATGATTCCTTTAGTAATTCCATAGCTTGTGACAATGTCGTAGCTTCCGCTATAATTAACTATTAATTTTAATTATACCTGTTTATTCAGAACAGTAATAGATTTCGGAGTGACGTTGACGTGTAGATAAGATCGCGGAATCATTAGCCGTAATGATATGCTTCGTTAATCCGGGACAATCGACCGTTGCAATGAAATATAGCCCATATACCGTTTAATGGAAGAATTTGGTTAAATATATTTTTCTTGGTACAGAATTGTTCTTAGTCGTTCCTAGTGTCGCTAAGCTATAGTATCGAGGAGTAGAATTAATATAGTCCCTTGACTTGTTTATATACAAAAATGTATTGAATTATTCCCTTGTATTACCTACTATGCTAATTATAGTATCATAAAATATACATATCTCAGAGATAACGTAATAAGATAGGATGTTATTTGCTTTGTTAGGATGGCAACACCGCAAAGTATCATAGCGAAGTATCAGCCCAGCTATAAGTAACCTACAACTTCGTTCAGTCCGCGCAAATTATTTGCAAAGTATTTGGAGAAAGGAACAACATGATTTCGCGCTTTTCCGCTGTTTACCCTATTATTGTAGGAACTGTTGTGTATCAAATCATAAAATTTCATTCATATTCTAGTGAAGCGTGACTAATGCGTGATAATACAAAAATACCAAAAACAAATAAAAATTAATGATCTTATTGATAGTCATTGATACTAAACTCCTAAAAATTAATGTAAATTACTGACAAAGGAGACAGGGGTCATAAAATGTCATTAGTCATCGAGCCGTGACTTCACAATTGATAAGCATAACTAATAGTATCAATTTTACAGTCAATTATTGGAATGATCACTAATATATAATAATAAGGCGATAATTAACCGCTCACTCAATACTAAAGTGTTCAGAGTATTGAAAATTAGCTTGCTACAACCTTTTCAAGTCTGGGCCCTAGATTTCAATACCTATTTCATGGTCGTTTGGTAATAGGCAAGTAGGTGATCATCACGCATGCATGACACACGCCTTCGACTTTTTGAGTTGAAGGCTAGCCGGTCTCGCGACCTTTTTCTTCACCGTTTGAGGAACTGGTACATAAGCAAAAATAGAAAATCCATTGGTGCATGACCAGAAATCGAACCTACGACCTCAGTGATGAAAGTCGCACGCTGAAACCACTAGGCTGACACTGCTGAGCAAAGTAAAAGACATTACCTAAAAATCAACCAGTAAATCAAAACGTCGATTTGCACTCCTACTTCGTTTTTTGAAACTAATGGGGCATACGACTTTGAGTTACAATTATTTATTAAGGTTCTCAACAATATTATACATATTACAAGCTATTAAAATACAACTATGGTGAACATAAATTTAAACAAAAAAAAATGCAATAAATATACAACCCAACCAAGCCAAACTGCTAGATTTGTTTGGTTTTCACAGACGGAATTCGGAAAATTCTGCTGATTTTGAAATTCACGATTACTATAATTGGTAGTACTGAGCGTGCGGCTATCAAATATTAGGTCGTAGATTTGAAATTGGTAAACAATTTATGTATTTTAATAAATATCGCTAACTAAGCTGTCGTAGAAAATCACCAATAGTAGTAGTAATAGTAACAGCCTTTATTTACAACACTTAATTCTAATAGAGAAAATGAAATACACTTTTAACATTCAGGAATTATCATTTGCTTGTTAGGTTTTGGTTTGTCCAACGTTGGACACAGGCCGGTTCCACTCGCGTCTGTCATGGGCCAGGCGACGGCGGTGATGTCATCCGCCCAGCGTCGGCGCGAAAAAAAATCCATAAAGTAAGTAAATATAAACCTAAATTAAGAAAACTCAAAACTGATTGGTCCAGCCAACCGAACTGCAATGTTATTGTAGAAATCCGAACATTGAATGCCGTTATACGAAAGCCAGGCTCTAACAATTACTCTTATGAGAATCTAAACGAAATTCTTTTGTGATGAAACACATCTCAATCTAGTCATGCAAGTTCGGAAATAATAATCAATTTTGGTGGGGAGTATCTGGATCAGATGTTATCTAACATTTTGTCGGCAAATGAATTCAATCGTGACGTTTGTAACGAGATTGTTTTGACTTAAATCGTTTTGATACTTTTCGTTCATACACGAAAAGTACAACACAATTATTTTATCCTTATCCATTTATGAACTATAATAGAAATTATTAGGTGGAATAACTTGCGAATAATTTCAAATGCTCCATGTTGTAGGCTTTGTTTAAAAATGTTATCTGCTATTTATAATAATACTACACCTAACTTGTGATAGCCAGTTTCATTGCATTACTGGTATCAATATTTCAATAATATTAAACTATATACTTGACATTTATACACGAACGAAAAATTACATACACTATTATTTATCCTCGTCTATTTCTGCACTATTATAATGGTTAGGTGAAAGTGTCATAAGAAGTTCCGAAGAATTTAAAGTGCTTCATATTATATAGGTTTTGGGTTAGGACCCGTAGGCTTTGTCTAAAAATTTTATCTGCTATATAATATAATATCACATAACTTGTGATATGGCTTGATGGTGTTAATTAATTATATTTAATATGTTTTAATAATATTAATAAAATTAAACCTTTTTATTTGTATTCTTTTCTATCTAATTTTAATGTAACTTAAAAAAAATGATAAAACCAATTGTATCGAATTAATATTTTCTGTATTACACTTCAGAAATACGCTTCAAAAAGTATCAAAACTGTTGAATCGCATGCTTTACCATATTTGACAACAACATCAAGCATTCAAAGTTAAATCTATGATTAAATTGAAACAGCAGGGACCAAACTGGACTCTCCTAACCCAAAACAAGAAACATTGTTTCCTATCTTTATTTGGACTTGTTTAATTATATATAGGTTAATTACATGTTTTAGTTGGGTGATGATTAATGATAAAACAAGAGTAATAATGATTTATAACTAAAAATAAAAATTTATAGTAATATATGGCTTAACCAAATATCCGTGTGAAGATTTTCAAACCAAGGTTTTGACGATAGGAAACTGTTACAATTTCATGTGTTGTTTTGTTTAAGATCTGGTTTGGCTGATTGATATTTTTACATGTGACTGATCGAGGTATCAAATGATGGGTATCGCGAATCTAGAAATACGATCTTCATATCGATTTATATTACGTCATCAATGGGCAGAAACCGGTGGAAGCAGATATTTCCTTGCTGACGCTCTAGCATGAGCTACCAATTGAAGACAGAGACCATTTTAATTAAATTCTTTAAGACTAAACATTTTGTCCTATTAGCAAGACCAATTAATATAAATATTTTATTTAATACGATTAAATGTATTTTGCATATTATTCGATATGTTTCTTGGTTTTAGCTTCAGAACTCTCACTACTAATGTAAGTTTGTTTCAATGAATGTACTAATTTTTTAAACGACTTGATTTAATTGAAAAAATAAACTTCTTGTAAATAGAAAATATATATGTTTAATTCTTCTATTGGGCCTTTTAAAAATTAAAGTCCCACGGCCTTTTGCTCTCTAATATTATATAATAGTTCAAATATTTGATCTATATAGGTAATTGTTATCATTTAAAAGTAACAGTAACAGTTTATTTATTTGGCCATTAAAATAAATTAAAGTGTGATATATAGTTTCATTTAGAACTAATAACGTTAAAATAAAACTGCTTGTGATTAAATGCATAAATCTTCTCGAACGGGTTTGTTCTTACTGGTTCATTGGGTCATTTATTACAGTATACGACCATATAGGTATAATAGAAAAGATGTATAGTAACTGTATATTTAAGGTTATATATGCAGAGTGTGATATATGAATTAAACATATTCATTTCAGACAGTTAAAATAACTGCATGATTTGAGTTAATATCAATTTTACTTAAGAATTATCTAGTTATTTTTAGCTTTTTCTGTTGCTAAATAAAGCCAATTACAGTCCTTCTATCAACAAACAAGAAAAGTGATAATAAAAGTTAAGAAATAAATACTTAAGTTGAAAATATATATATATAGGGGCCTTGGAGCATTATAGTGATGTGTAAAGAATAAGGAATTCCCAGGTTCGATATCAAGATGTAAAACCAAAATGGTTACAGCCATAGCAGCTTGTTCGCTACTAAATTGCACCCAATTAGTTTATATTTATATATATTATTAGAATAAAATGCACCAACCTAATAAATTGTTTACCTAATGATATGATAACACTAATAATTTATAATATTTTTCAACATAATTTTCTCTGTAAGTTCCTATAAACTTCTAAAGGAAAATAAAGAGAAACACGCAATCTTAATGTAGGTTTACAATGTACAAACGTCATGACCGATGACGCTCCACAATATTTCAAATACTTAATGCGGCTTTGACCAAACAAATTCATAGATCTCATTCGGTATTTGTATCAACATAAAGCCATCCAATTATTTCCATTCCTCTGTTATCGAGTCTCATCTAGCTCCAATCTACTCGTATTACACAAAAATTTACGAGAAAGAGGCTTCTTCGTTCATGATGAACGATAAATTTCATTTAACAGCCCCATGTCAAGTGGCTGTACGTAACATTTTCTAAACGACTCCACAACCTGATTTATAGTTTGGCCTTTGTTCGCTTTATTGTTTCTGTACTTCATCATTATAAGTTAATGAAATTCCCATAACTTTTTGCGGCACGTTTTGCAAAGGCCATTTTTTATGTGGAGAGGTGGGTCGTCATCAATTTCGGATGTGTCGCCAAACAGGTGAGGTTTTTTCAATAGCACGATTTATTGCTACTACTGTACTTTTAAGTCAAGATAATTTAGCGTTATCGAAGTTAATTTTTTGTCTAATGTTACCGGCACGAGACTGCAAAAATTTACTGCGCAAACGTCGCTTTTATTCTAAAAATACAAGTGAGTTTCCCTCCAAGGTTTACCAAGTGGAGTAAAAATTATTTATTAAAAATATTATTACTTAAATGATTCCTAAAAACGATGTCTAAGTATTTCGGTCATATAAAACCCATTATCAGTAACAAGGGCTAATTAAAATTTTATTCTATAAGATGGCCCCACATAAACTTGTCTAGGTGATATAGCGATGCCATCTTACTCACCGTCATTCTGTCTTTATTTTATTTGATACATCTACTGTTGGACTTAATTTACTTTATCGGAGGCTTTATACCAGACTATTACCGGCTTGAAATAACAGAATATAAATACGTTTATTTAAGTATTTAATATTTTTATGTGTGATGTAGGTATGATAGCTGTGAAATAAATGTATGTATGTTCTGACGTTCTGAGTGTTCTCAAGAATTGTTTGGGTTGATAACAAAGGCCGGCTACACATCAACAACATTATCTAAAAATTGGTGTCCAAGGACTGCGATGACTGCCCTTTATAAGCGTTCCGTAGGCTCGTTTGCCCCCTTAAAATTATTTCTAACAAACTTAAAGAAAAGGATTTAATTTTTTATTAATTTAGCTTATCACCTGTATAGTCAAACTGATAACCTTATTATTGACTTAAAATTGATAGAATAAAAATACTTTTGTGTAATGACACAAAATAAAGTAATTTGTTTCTCTATACGTATTATAATGCTCACGGAAAAAGTATGTTGCAAATTAAAAATGTATACAAAGAAGCTACTGGCAATTTATTTTTTGCATGAGTAAGTAGATAAATATTATTTCTATTAAGTAGATTTTCTCCATATTACGTCTTAAATTTTTTTGTAAGTAGTTAAATGTTAAAGTTATATACAGATCCCCTTACTATGCCCTTAAAACGGATCAATCTCTCGCTAACTACCGAGTCTCATTATAGAAGTAATTTTCTCTTCAAACCCTTCTTGTTGACTTGTTAATATCGGTTTATTGATTGGTTTTCCATAGTAAACAGGTATTATAAAGATTCTCATTCACTAAGTTGAATGTCCAGCTATGCAAAACGTAATTGGTACGAATCGTAGTTTCCTGTAGAAAACATTTGACAGATTCTTACAAATAAATCGGTCATTTAGCTTTGATTTGCGGCTCTTTAAAGAAGTAATTGTTAATTATTTCTTTGTATATTAAAGGAATTATAAGAAAGTGATACTGTAGACCTATATTATCAGTTGCCATAGTCTGAAAATTCAAAGAGTTTAAAAAAGTTTTTATATATACAGAATTTAGAAATTTAAATTAGATACGATATCACAATCAAAATGGGAATGTTTCTCGTAATAAAATTCTTTACTGTTCCAATATGCGTCTTGTCAACGTCACAAGTAACTGTTGTTCGACGTCTGTGATTTATTTAGACTTTTATTGTTTTAGTTTAATGTCCACTAATTTGGTACCGAATTATGCGAAGAAAAAGTTTTCTGGGTGTTCTGACTATTTTAGAAGGTTAATTATAAATATATGGAGTAAATTAATGGTAAAATTAAAAAAAATATATAGTTACCTAAACGTTTGTAAAATTGTGGGAAAGTTCATGCCGATACGAATAGTATTCCTTCGCACAGTAGTTTTTCTCTTATTATCAATAAACCAAAGTCTCTATACATTTAAATTCTAAATTTGAGCTTGAGCCCGATAAATATCTACACCCTTATTAATCTACACCCTACTTATAATTACATAATGCTTAAACATAAAAATAAAAACAAAAGAATGCAAATTTTAAAAAATTCCATACAATAATCTTGCGAGATAAATTGCCAGTCGCAATGTGCCTTAGCTTATGGCTTTATAATATCGCCACTTATTCAAAGGAATATCTTGCAACTTACATCACTAACTAGCTAAGTGTGAAATCTTATTCGTAAAGCCTTCCAGCGTTCGCAAATACGCATTGCAATGATTATTCACGCCCGTCTTAGTCGGGAGCGAAATTACTGAAATGCTAATTTGAAAAATGACCTTTATATCGTTTAGAAAAGGTTCATAATAGAATAAACAGTGGTTGTATGGCCAGTTAAAAAATAGATAACAGCTTTGACGTTTTTTAGAAGAACGGAAATCGATGCGAAGAGCTTTGCTTGATGAGGTGCCACAGGAGTCGTTTATAAATATTTATTAGTTGATTATTGTGTGAGCTTAACCGACTCTTTCATTAGTATTAGCATAAGAATATCAAAATCGAGTATTGTATTGATATTTCATCCGAATGACTTTATTATAAATGTATTTGTAGCATAAGTAATTGGAAGAGTTAAGACGCAATAAAATACGGATAAAATCAATATTTTAGTAATCTCGTCATACAATGGGCTTTTAATCAATGTCGCGCAATTAATTATGATAAAGTGGCATGTTATTATATGGAATAATAAAAAAAATATTTTAAATTACATACCACGTAAAACTAACTGGTCCTCATTGAACTGCGTAAATTTTTAAATGTATATAAAATATACATTTAGTGTACATACAGTGGATTTTAAATAATTATTAAACGAACTATCAATAAAAATTACCATATATAAATAATATTTAGTATTTACATTACCATACACATTATCCCATTACTATCAACAACACGAACACAAATACTATTCAGCGGTATTAAGCATAATGTTAAATGGATTTTATTGTAAACTATCTCATAAAGGACTATTAAAACGCCGTGAATCGAATTTCAATATGGAGATTTTAATTTTGTTTTATCGCAAAAGAACAGCGCCTTACACTTAAACAAGTGTCTTGGCGATCCAAAAAACAAGTTTTATCTTTCTGTTCTTAAAGCCTTATCGAGGTTTCAATGCCTTGATGCGACGAACGATAGTTGTATTTTTTAAATATCACTTGGTTAGAAACTGAACTTTCGATTGACTGATTGATTTCTGTGCTTATATTCGTTATCATATAATTAAAGTTATTAAGGTAGGAGGAATTTTCGGCTCCGTACTCCAGATATGCGAATGATACTAAAAAAACATAATGAATTTATCATATTTAATATTGTTTTGACTTAAAGGTTACGAAGTTAAAAGCTCTCATTTGGGTTGCATAGAAGCTTATGCATAATAATAAGTACTTAATATTCTAATTAGAATCAGACCATTGTGTTGTTCAAACGGCCACCAAGGTAGAAGATTTAATTGTATTGTTATCAAAGGAAGAGATAGCTTAAGTTATCTTAATAACTCGTAAAATTTTAATTGACTCTAAATTTATAATCTTCTTACTGGAGACGTCTATAAAATTCTAAACTGGAGTATTAAATTTAATTGTTCTTTTAAGATGGGGCACTTTGTAAACTATATTTTATAAGTGGAGCTGGAGTAGCAAGTTTTTATTGGTACGGGTAATTCAAATTCTGTTAATGCTGTGAAGAATATAGCACAGAGTTTTAGCTATAAAATCTCTTAATATTAATAAGTTTTTGCTCTTTATACTTCTTATTGATACGTCGAATTGTCAATTACCAATGATCTGATCAGCTTGATTCTCTCTCTCTACGAAGAGACATAGCGTCTCATTGCGTTTTCTATAAAGTATACTATGACGGTCAAGTATACTACGGTGAGTGTTCTAAGGAATTGTTTGGGATGATCCCTCCAGTCTCGTTTCAGCATCGTACGAGCTGCATGAATACTAAACTTCACCAACATTACCTTGATGGCTGGTAATCTTCCTCAGTCTGCTTCATGAGGCATTTTCTTTTGAGAAATAGCGAACTGGGGAATCGACTACCGGCGGGGGTCTTCCCTGAGAGAATCTTCCCTTCAACAATTCAAAATTTGAGGATACTCCTCCCTTAAATAACCGGCACCCACTAAAAATGGGTGCTATGGGCTGCAGGCTCGTTTGCCCCCCTTTTATAAAAAAAAAAACAAAAATTACCACGAGCGATACATAGTATTTATTATGCAAATATATTTTCATAATAAACTTAACTTGCCTCATAACTGCATACGAAAATATTTAGGATGACTATTTATTTAAATAAATAGAATATAGCCTTAACGATGCATAAAAATATTTCTCATGTACCATTATAACCACCGATTAATCATAGTTTAAAGCATACGTTAGCGAATTCGTGTTTACCCTTTGGTCAGATGACATCCATTACGCTTTATTAAGAGCACTGTCAATATTTGACCGCTGTACGATGCTTGATATGACGCAATCATTTTGGTGAAATTTACATTTACAAAATTGCATATACGAAAACGAAAATTTTAAAGTGGCCAAAAAATATTTTTTAATACAGTTGCTCAAAAAGTGGCATATTGCAGGGAGGTATAGCGTTCGGAAAGTGGGCTATTACACACTCGTGCTTTTTCTTTGCCATTCCCGCACTCGTGCGTTTTCTTTGCCAACTGTCAAAACAATGTGTATTAAAAAGAAAAAACCAACCACGAAGGTTTTATTAAAAAGATTCATAGAAGTTTTTATGATATATGATTTCTAAACATTATAATAATTGGATTCAATAAGTTCGGTTAGGTTTCTTTTCATTTCATATCAATTAAAAAAATATTAAAAAGAATTTTATAATATATGCAAATACGTATTTTTAAAAAGTTTACGAATAATTGGATTCAATAAGTTAGGTTAGGTTTATTTTATTTCATATCAATAAAAAAAATATTAAAAAGAAAAAACTAACCATGAAGTTTTTACTAAAAAAAATCACAGAAGTTTTTATCATTCATGCAAATATTTTAAAAAGAAGCTACTATTTGTTTCAATATCAGATTTAATGATTGGATTTATTGAATTAGATTTGATTTTCTTTCAATAAAAATAGTCTACTGAAGAATTGGCTGTATGGGCCAAGTTCCCTTTGCCTACCCAGAATGGGTGAAGAAAAGAAAAAAACAAGCTTTGCTCATATTCTTTGCGGTTGGCGCCATTTTCCAAAAATGTTCTTTCGAGTTGAGTTATTTGTTGCACAAAATGAGTAATTTCGACGATATTTTATTTGAATGAATACCACCCGAACGCAGTATAATTGCACAAAATGCTTCGGAGAACAATATACCGGAAACATATAAGTCGCTACATATCTACGTGCAACGAATTTATTCCGTAGAGAGAAGAGAAAAAAAGCAAATAGTTTAATTTAATTGCTTAATTTTTTCGCAACTGTATTAAAAATAGTCGTTCAGTACACGTGCGGTACCGTCATTGCAACTTGTCCCGACTGTCAACCCTCACCTTCGGCTGCGCCTCGGCTCGGGTAGACATTCGTCGGAACTCGTTGCAATGACAGGCTTTCCGCACTTGTAATGAAATGTACTATATTTTATATAGAATCATTTATATAGTAGTCGAGATCAGAATTTTTGCATGTTCAAAAATACGCATATTATGAATATGTCAAAAAATAAAAAACAAAATACGTTTACTTTACTGTGTAAAAGTTTAGTTTAGTGACTTTCTATATACAAAGAAAAGAGTCGGTGCCTGCCGGAGATTTTTATTAAAAGCCGGGTCGTTTAAGAGGATTGTTAATAAATAATATAAAAATGTTAACCTTATATAAAATAAAGCCGCTTTCTGCCATCTATTATATTTGTTATTTCACGCATCCTGATTCCATACACACACAGTGTCACGTTCAAAAACAATATAACATTTTTATTAATCAATTTAAATATAAAGGAAATATTTTTTATTCATTGAATCAAGAAGATTTACTAAAACCGGCTTGCCTAAAAAATTAATATATATAGTTAGAAATTAACAAATAAAATTACTAAAAATAACCAAATTAAATTACACGAAATTAACCACAAATTTAACAACAATAGTAACGTCCTATATCTAGTGCGAGCGTCGAAGAAGTGCGCCCGACCATACAGCGCACCGTGCTTATATAGCCTGAAAACCAGTTTAGTCCAGTATACCCCACTGCTACACGTCACTTGACTTTTTACAGCTTATTCGGCCTCTCCTGACGACGGTGCGTCCTCGCCCGTGTGATGATAGGCAGGTTGGCATGTTGAAACTTGACCTGCTGATGACTCTTGTATCACGTGCGGTGGTTGTGGTGAAGGACTATCGTCATCATCAGCGCCACCTAAAAATAACATCATTTTTGTTATTATAACGTTAAATTAACATAACTTCATCGAAAGTAAGAGCGCATCCATTACTCTCGACACAACATTAGTTCATTTTTTTTTTTACATAGCAAGAGCGTCTCCATTGCTTTCAACAGTAAGAGCGACTCCATTACTGTACATCACACTAAGCAAGAGCGACTCCATTGCTTTAACAGTAAGAGCGACTCCATTACTGTACAGCACACTAAGCAAGAGCGACTCCATTGCTTTTGATAGTAAGAGCGACTCCATTACTATCACACAAGACTCCCGCAGGTCTTTACCAAAATAGGTACTACCTATATGATAAGCAGTTCTAATAAAATGACAGTTTTCACAAACATTTATCAACATACATAAGTTTTGAAAAGGCAAGTAAAAATTACTTACTCTCAAAGAATGCGGCACACACATCAGGGGTCCATTCCTCGCGCCAGGGCAACATGTATTCCGCGGCAGCTTTACCATAAGAACCAGCGACTAATTTTAGTTCATATCTGTCCTGCGAAAACGTCGCTAAAACCACATATGGTCCGCGCATACAGGAGTCTAGCTTACCAACAGCTTGGCACAAATGCAAAATCGCCACCATTGAAATGCACACCCTTGCGAGTCAACCTCGCAATGCACGATGTCTTCATATCTTGACCATTGCTAATGACTCGGCATAGATACTCGATCTCCGTAGTCTGAAAGTTACATTTTTTTTAATTAATGAAAAAGCCTGCCTGAACCCTTACCCTTACCCCCATCTCTGACACATCATGTAATTTACCTAAACCCTCTTCTATTGTTTTACTAGGTAATAATACGTCATATACACAATTACAACACACAAGGGCTCTGCCTGAATCTATGTAAAATCGTAACGTATTTGATATAATTCGTTGATATACAACCTGTGCAGTGCCTAATTCTTATGGCATCTTTATGTACTCATAGTGACCCTCAGGTGTTACGAATCTCGGGAGTGGTGTCGATTTTTTTTATTTAATTTTATCTGGTTGTTAACATGTAAAGTTAACATTTAGCCTACCGCTCGACTCGGAACGCTGTCGAACAAAACAGTCCTCCGTTTTATGTCCTACCTTCTTACAAAATGTGCAAATAATTTTGATATTAGAAAACTGCCTTTTATCTAGCTTGAATTGTTTGTAGATTGAGTCTCTGGTGCGGTTTCATACTTAGTTTTTTTTAGGACACAAAATTTGTATATGACCAATTTCCCTACATGAAACATGAACAGTTAATATTAGACTGAAAATTATCTCGTTTTCAGAAATTATCTCGCAAATTTGGCCTTTTAACGTGATTTTGTATTATAGAGCGCGGTTCTAGAGGCTTGGTATATAATGAGAGGAATTTAACTAAGCCTTCCGATGATAAATTAGCACAAGTCGCGGCGGCGCGAACTTGTGGGTCCTTAATACCCCAAATAACTACTGCGACAATTAACTCTTCACTCATTCCTCGTACAACACGCAATACGTGAGATAACTATCAGAGTCTGTTGTCATTACGTCGAATAAAATATTTGCTAAGTCTACTCGCTACGGAAAAAGCTATTTAAATTCTCTCAACTATGATCATTACTAAGCCACTCATTTAGCCACACTTTAGCATCCCCTTTCAAACAGTATCCAATCAGAGATACACACTCACGGTCATCCCAATAATTAGACAACCGCGCAGTCTTCCTCCTCACACCATATATCGAAATATTTGAAAGACGGATCAAAATTAGAAATATAAATGGAGTTAGATCTTACCAGAATTGTGCTCAACGCACTTACTAGTTTGTCGTTCACCTGATTAAGTACCAGATCAGTGCTTGACTCGCATGCGCTGCTTGAACTTGGCACCGGAGCGTTTTCAGTATCATTGTGCGAACCGTCAGTACCAGGTGGTAACGAGTGTCGCTTAAGGAAGAAAGCAGCAAATCCGATGGTGTTGCGCATGTCGGTGCAAAGGGCCGATCCCCTTGCGGTGGTGTTGCTGAGCACAGTTGTGGTGACACCACTGGTGGACATAGCTCAGTCGCTTGCGTCGGTTGACGGTTTAATATCGGCTGTAACGTTTCTTCAAGCCCAGAGACGGGCACACCGTCTTATTTTACGTGTTCGCCGCCTACCCTCCATTATTTTTATTAAACGTATAACACTCGCGTTTCAAACTGACTAAAGTAAAACCACGTGGGCGTTAATTTAAACTAATCAGAAATGAGAACGAATCCCACTTCTGAAGTTAGAAATTAACAAATAAAATTACTAAAAATAACCAAATTAAATTACACGAAATTAACCACAAATTTAACAACAATAGTAACGTCCTATATCTAGTGCGAGCGTCGAAGAAGTGCGCCCGACCATACAGCGCACCGTGCTTATATAGCCTGAAAACCAGTTTAGTCCAGTATACCCCACTGCTACACGTCACTTGACTTTTTACAGCTTATTATATATATTAGTAAAGAAATCTTAAGCCCATACCAAGAGTTTGTAAGGCAACTACTCTTTAATAAATTGTAACAACACAGTATAATAGGTACACGGTATACGTGCTCCATTATTATTCAACTATCACAAGCTCAGACCTTATCAAAGCTCACAGGCCGTCGACTTGCGAATTTGCGTATTATAAATGAGCCTGCATACAAGAAGGACGTTGTTTACAAGCTGTGAAAGCCAATGTATTAGAATGCAAATTGTTCTCACAATGAACCTGTGTTAACTTTTTGCTGAGTTTGCACAAACGGAATTGGGCACTGACCGAGTTTCAAAGTGGAATATGACGTGGGACAAGTCAAAGTTTTGGACGGAACGAAGAAATTAGTTTTGGTAATATTTGCTCTAAATAGAAGTTTTATAAGAATAGTTATGTCATAAATGATTCAATGTTATATACAGGTGTTTGGTATTTCATAAATATATTATCTTAGAAGTTTGTATAGGTCATTCTGTCCATTTCCAAATCTTTATATTTGAGCCATATTCAGAATTCTGTATGTCAAAATCGTATAAAATATTTAATATACAAGAGTTATAGTTCGAGTTTTGCCTTGACTATGTACTTACGAGAAAACATAAACTAAACAGAAATAAAGAAGGTTTTTAACTTCTTTTTCACAAACTTGAACAACAAAGAATCTTGGATATATTCCAGAAGTCTTTCACAAAAAGAAAATAATAATTATTTACAATATATATAATCGCAAACAAACAAATAGGTAAGTAGACAATATAGGAGATTTCACATTTTTTAGAATTAATCTTTAATATATTTCATACAAACAAAGAAAAGTATTTGAGACTGCCCTAAACCTGAAACATAATAAGAATGCGTGAATTGAATAGAAAATTAAATATTTTTATCGGATCGACCAATAAATTACAAATATGGTGACGAATCTATTTATGCCTCAACAAAAGCCTAGGCAACAATACTATAGGCCACCCACAACCATAAACGTTCGGTTACATTGTTCAATAAGCCTTTGATTTGCCAACATTACTTTTATTTCGCACAATTATTATAGTTATTTATTATCAATTTAGGACAGATTTATTCAACGACTGTGAATGAGAATTTTTGTGCAGTGTGAATAGTATTTTTGAAGTTAAACTCTTAATCAGCGTTGGAAAAAAATTTACCGTCACATTTATCCGTTACGCGCCATCTTTTCTTGTCACTACCACGGTTGATTCGAAGAGATTCAAAGTCATTAATAACAAAAATAACGATCACAATTATAGTAATAATCCTAATATAATTAATGAAATAAAATAAATATAAATGCATTTAGTTTTTTATTTCATGTAGAAATTCTCTAATTTAACTATATTAAACCTATTTCTGTAAAGATTCATATAGTCAATTATTTTTCGAAAAATAAGGTCATAAACAAGTTTCACTTCTTACGTGTGTACACTAATACACACACGCAATTTTATTTTATTTTAGAAGCGTCTGCATGGTTCAAGGGCTATATAAGGAGGAGTAGATTTTGTGAAAACCTTTATTTTTTTATCTTAACAAAGCGTGTGCCAACTTTTAGTACACTCGCAGATTTATAATAATAAAATATAGCAGTCACGCGGACTCAAATGCATACATAAAACATACTCTAGAAAATAATAAAAATTTATCTAACAATTAAAAATAGCAGGATTTTTAAAACGTCTGGAGCAAATGACAACATACAGAAATAAAAAGAAAAAAAGGTCTATTTGATAGAGGCATGAATCTGAAACCAAATTATATCAATTGATTTTATGTACGTATCCAACGTTCTACTCTACTAACACATCGCATTTATAAATACAGGTGTGTGGTACATGTTTATTTGTGTGCGTAAATTTATCATTAGAAGTATCCTTTTTCGTATTCAAGTCCTTATATATTTCATAAGATGCGGATGAGATTGATGTCTAATCTAGCGATGTCACTAATTTTAAAAACATTAAAAATGAAAGCACAGAAAATAATTTAAAACTCACTTTGAAACGTTTCAAATTGTTTTATTAAGTGCTCGAGATTAAATGCGCTTGACAGTTTTGAAACTATTCACTTCTATGAAATACTTAAATGAAAGTCCATTCAATTCACACTCCGCACAAAAGTACGAAACTAAAATTTGTACCAGTCGAGTTTATTTTTCAGAATAGTGATTTGTACGAATAGCTCATGTTTTGAAATGAACAGAACCGAACTGTTTGCGATACGGAGCGCTGTGCAGATGAAATCACTTGAATATTTTTATTTCTATTATTTTGTCGTCTGATTCTCACGTTGTGGCATAAAATAAACGTTTCAAAAGCAATCGATTTCGTTTGTTCGAGTTTTGAATGTTTTTGATCTATTTAGTAGATTGTTTCGAGTACGCGAACTTAGAAAAAACTTTAAAAGTTTTATTAAATGTCTCATTTTGAATTATAGATGATAGTGATATGATGTAGATTCTAAAAATAACCGTAGTAATACATAATAAAAAAATTGCTAAAATATAGTTCAAATTGTGTGTTAAGAAATTGTGTCATTTAAATTTCTAGCCATTGTCTAATAGAAATTTCAGTTTTCAGTTAAAGAGTTCATTAGTAATCCTGAATCATTTTTCTTATTATAAGGAAAAATAATACGAAATAAAGAATAAAGCTTTACTCAGGGAGGATATCGGCGAAATCCATTGAGAAATACAATCGAATAATGTCTCTATTCATGTGAAAGCTATTTTTACCTTCAACTTATACAGAATCACGACCACGTATTGACAAACTCTTGCCATTTATGACAACTCAATTCCACGCTCCACGACCAAAAATAAACCTTAGAACAGGTTGAAAATATAACTGTATACATTAATCTATCTTCAATAAAAATTATCAACTAACGTATTTTTTGTGTGCAAAACACTAGCTGAAATACTGAAGGAGAATATCGTGAGATAACCAGTATTTGACCAAAAAATCGTTGTGTCGAGGTTAGATTGATCACCTAATTGCCTAAACGGAAGAAGAAATGTCTGGTCATGTCCCAAAAAGGGTTGTAATAAAGGTTTCAGTGTCAAGACTAGGTTTTAGGTATGACTTGCGTATATGTATAACGTCTTGGATTTTGACCTACTGGAGTGATACCTTTGAGGTCCAAATAGGTTATAATATTGTTAGTACCGTAAAAGAGTTTATACCCCGCTGAGGTCTGAATTGTTATCTCCATCGCTCCGTGATAGAGAGGTCAACTTTGGCACGCGAGTCTCATGCAACCTCAACGGTGCTGACATTTGCACTCATGTTTGCATAACAAAAGCGAACTAAATGTCAATTCAGACTATTTCTTAAAATCCTTATGTTTTATGGTTCCCTGGTATTGTTAAAGTTACTCATATTATAACTTTTCAATGGCTGGACGACCATGTAAATATTTTCTTATATAATAAATGTTAATAACATGATACATCTAATTCTTTATAAAAAACCCGTGACTTTACAACGGCCAATACAATATTATTTCTGTATCATGAGAATTTGTCAATCTAATAAGAAAGTAGCTGCTTAGCCTGTGTCTGACACACGCCGGCGACTTTTTGAGTCAAAGGCAAGCCGTTCTCACGAAATTATCCTTGATTGAGCGAATGCTCAATGCTCAGGACCGAAAATCCACCGGTGCGGAGCCGGGGATCGAATCTAACACCTCAGGGATAAGAATAACACGCTGAAGCCACTAGGTCAATACTGCCATAATCGCCTTTAAACTAGCGACACTAAAACTCTTTAACAGTCTAATCAAATTTCTATATTTTACTGTAATTTTTTTCATTGATAAATCTGTTTTCTATGTCTGATAGCTGATTTATATATACTCGTAGTTTGTGCCATAATAATATATAATAATGATAGTAATCCTGTTTATTTCCAATATTAACAAAAAGATAATATACATCTTATATTTTTAACATTTAATTCATTACGTCGATCGGAACTCATTTGCGTGGAAGGCCTCTTCCAGCTTTTTCCATCTGACTCTGTCCATGGCTTTATTTCTCCATTCACTTCCTGTTACAGAATCCCTTGTCTTTAAACTAGCATTACACATTATGACATTTACATTTAAAACATCAATTTTCCCATACAAATATTCACGCTTTGCTTCATCGAGATTAGAATAGCATTGATATGCGCATGATAGAGTTGTAAGCGAAATTCGCAAAACATTAGCAACTCGGCAGTACAGGATCTTATTCAGTTGGAGGTACATGAGATTCGTGACTTATATTCTGTATAAAACAATTCTCGGACAAAGGTTAGCCCCAAGCTTACAAAGGAACAATGCTGAGATGCCATTGCTTCGATTGTAGACAGCTTTGGCAGTCCATTTTTACATTTGACGTACGCTCAATGGCCGCCTTTGTTTCGGCTATATTCGAAAATGATAGGCTAACAGTATTAGACAAAACATTTGAAATGGTTTCGTACAAATAACATTATACCAATTCTTCTTACGTTACAATTTTTCTTTAAATCATATGTGAAATGTCGGTTTTGGCATGGTCTTTATACATACCATTCCTACATCGTCTTTTGAATTACACAGTTTCATTCTATTAAAGAGCGCAGCAATTCTTAAAAGGCCGGATACCCATTCGCGATCCTTGTTACAATGAGAGTGTCCGTGGTCAGCGGTATCAGTAAACTTCAGTTAAGCCCGTTTCCACCTGTTACATAAATAATAATCTTAAGAATCGCACTGCATCTTTTTACGTATTTCCAAATAATGTACGTAAAATTACAATTACAAAGTGTAGCTTAGCTAGAGCTATTTTTTGTTCATAATTTTGTATAAAATAATATGCTTATTAATTCAATATTTATTACAAAAAATTTAAAGTTAAGTTTTTAAGTTTATATATCAAGCTTTTTATTAACGAAGAAACATATTATTTTCAAGAGTTTTGAACGCAATGTTAAAATAAAATATTAACGCTAAAAAATAAATGAAATGACAAAATAATTTCTAGTTTATATTTTTCGTTTGAAGGAAATATTATAAAATTTCAAAAGGCGAGCACTTCGGTGAAACGTAATAAAATGTAAGGAACTTGTCAGAAGTCATCCGCTGAGTTTATAGCAAATTATATTTTGTATTTCAACATTTATTTTGATGTGTGCACTTCTTTGAAACATTTTATGGCTATATCTGCATAGTAAGTTAAGTTTCTTGCTGCCATAGTTTCTATGGTATTTTATCTTTAGTATGTAATAGTTTTCCGTATAAACTTCTAAAAATAGGATCTATTAATAAGTCTAGAAATAACTTAAATATTGTTAAACTGGTTTGTTACACATTTTTTAATAATTTATTTTTTCAAAATGTTTATATTTATGCAATTATGTGATATGAACTTTATGCGATTTATTGCATTATGTGATGTATAAAAGAAATAAGAAGGCATTTTACTTACCAATAACTTTCAACAATTATTGTCTCTCAAGGAGTCTAACTAGTTTCCTTTAAGCAACTCATTTTTTCTCTTCAAAAAAAGAGAGTTAAATCGAGCGCGAAATCTTTAAAAAGCCGTCTACGCACTCGCCATTCTAGCAATGCCCATGGGTGGCGGTTTACTTAACATTAGGTGGGTCTCCTGCCCGTCTGAATTATAAGCAACTTTCCATCTTTTACACTTAAAAAGGCATTTCGAATATAGACCATTTTTTAAATTTATTTCCTTTTCATAATACGTATACAATAATGCAAACACATTCTATTATGAAGTGCCCGCGTTGGTTTAGAAGGCATGCTAAGATATTTTTATTAAATTCCGTTGGAGGTCGTTTCAACACGCTCTCCATATGCAAAATCGCATTCGTTGCAGCACAGTGTATTTGAAACAGTTTAGCTTATCTTTTTTAATATTTCTATACAATTAGTTTGTACGCAAAAATGAAAAAATTAAAACAAGTGATTTAATTAGGAATTGCAAGAATTAATCATCGAAAATTGTGGCAATGTTCTAATCCTCCCCACCGCCCACAACAACATAGTAAGCGTTTACTCAAATAACACCAGCCGAAACCGAACTAATATTTTAGAAGTGAAACTTCTTTGGGCGCATGAGGGTTAAGTTTTTAAGGAAACTTACAAAGATTTTCAGCGTATTTGTCGAAGAAAAGGGAGTGAGCGATTGAGAGAGAGTGAGAAAGAGATTTTTTTTCTTGATGTTTTTCACTCTCACACATGTAATCGTTTAGTAGTTACATATTAGTAAACGCAGATTTTTTATTTATTTATATTATATACAGTGTGTTAACATACATGGAGTGATCATATACTGGTACATGCTAATCATCTATTGGGGCTTTTACCTTAGAAATAATTAATTACAAAGAAGTTTCACTTCTGACAAGAAAAATTAGGGTTAACGTAGGTACAATAAAAGGTGGAATATAATTATAAAAATGTTGACGTCATCTCACTGGTTATAATAATTCTGTAGCTAGACGGATATTACTGGTTCCCTGTATTTATTATAACTTTTCGCTTTATTGTTATTACTATGAACAATGCAAAAACTGACTTTTATAACATTTGATTAGTTACTTTAATGTTGCCAAAATTAACTTGGTGAAATATCGCATAAAATTTACGTCATTCTTTTGTTTTAAGCCACCTAGATTTTTTAAAATAAATTGTTCCTTTACTGAGATATCCAAGATATATAACATTACAATCTAGCCTATCTTAAGACTAATAAGTAATTTAAGTATAACCTTGAAAGCTTAGTGAGTTTTATTTGTCTTAAAATTGCATATTAATATTAGTTTTATATTATACTAATATAACAAAACATATTAATATTATTTTAATTATTCTAATTTAATATAATTATCGACCATAAGAAAATACTGAAACTGTTATTACTTACTTGAAAGTTGATTGTTAACTTTTCTACATTTTTTTTAAATACCTAGGAGTTAGTTGTGTATTAGTTAGTAGGTAGAAAGTCAACTAAGAACGGACTATAGATACTTTTTATTAGTATAACAGTTTTATTTTACTCAGTTATTAATTAATTCCATTCTGATTATTCCTAATCTAAACAATATACATATTATACGTTACAGAGAATATACATCAAATATATTTTTTAAATTCTGAATATTTTTACGCAGAATGTCCGAAATTATTTAATTTAAAATACTATACAGCTATTGAAAAATTCTTGATTTCAAATAGGTAATGAAAAAATTTTTTTAATCAGTCCAGGAATTTTTCCTTTTTATAATATTGGTGGGTTTCATATAATTACAAAACTTGTCATAATTTAATGTGTTATATGTGATAATAATATTTTTTGCCACGACATACGGTAAACAAAGCCGATTGTTTACAATAACAATATGTGTTTAATTAGTTTCAAAATATCCCAACACAATAAAGGTAGTCTCAAAAATAGCAAAATAACTTAATATGTGACGTTATTTATATGCTAGAATTAAATACAGTTCTAAGCACAGATGCTGCATTTAGATATAGTGACCATTTGTTTGCTCAGTCGTATGCTAGAATAAAATGAAGCAATACGCTTTAGATTCTAATAATTATTAGGAAATATGAAATTAAGCTTGCTCGCTCTACGCCCTTGACTTGCGAACTGGTAGAAAATGTAAAATTACAATTAATTTTTTTGACGTTCATAATTGTACTTGTTTACCTATATGTATATAGGTAGGTAGGTAGGTAAGATAGTTTGATAAGAAAATTTTTCTTAATGATTTAATTATTTCTTGGACACCTTAAAAATAGGTTAAACGCTTTTATCTACGAATGAATTTTTTACATTGCTGCATTTGCAGTAAGCAGAGCAGAATGAGGATATTTAACGTAAGTAAGTGTCCACAAACACTACTTACAGTCTGTGTTAAGGGTAAGACACACATTTCTTATGTTGTATTTAAAAATAGTTTAAATCTTAAATAAAGAGAAGCGTTTATCATACCATAAAGTTGTATTAAGAAATTAAGTAAATTTCAATACGCCCTAAAGAGTTAAACCGCAACAAATAAAGCAATTTGATTGCGTTTTGAGTTAAAATACGCAATGTGTACCCACCATACAAAATTCCATTGTCCATAAAATCCGATTACCACCTTTCTCACAAACACAATGGCTCCTGATTTTCTGGCTAGTTGAACAAATATCTATTTCAAATGTCTTAGAAAAAATGGGCAGATGTTGACACTACGACGAGAGTCCGAACAAATGCATGCCATTGTTAGACCTATCTGTTCAAAATATTCCTCGAATTACAAAATGTTTAGCGATTTGTTAAAGTCCCATTAGGTTCTGTCACTTCAATCGAATCAACAGAGTTAAGTGTAACACGCGACTTTAACCTTTTGTACAATAGAAATAAGGGTGGTATTAGCAGAATAAAATGGTTTGTTTTCTTGTAATTGTCGTCCGAAGCAATAGAGACGTTTGCAGTTTGAATAAGTAGTCGATAAATTAAATTCGTTTCCGCCACGTGATTTCTAAAGATGTCTCAATTTGTTTTCTGTTAGATATAAAGAATTCCTTTCATAGCTTTT